>NW_027438541.1:0-71591 GCF_000715075.1 Nicotiana tabacum
AGCTTTACAACAGTGTACTAAATATCCCTATACAACATTATCTATAAAAAGGGAAAATGAAATAGAACTAGGTAGAGGGTGACTCTAAGGCCCGCGGACGCCGGCAGGTATACCTTGAAGTCTCCATATCTAAACTCTACTCACCGGTGCCTAGGCTGGTAAGGCTACCTGGATCTGCATAAAAGGATGTGCAAAAGTGTAGAATGAGTAGACTACAACGGTACCCAGTAAGTGCTAACCTCGGTAGAGTAGTGATGAGGTCAGGTCAACACCCTACTAGAATAAATAAGAAAATTGAACAGGTATATGATAGTGTGATAATGATAAACAAAAAAAATGAAACAATGAAGAAAATATACCAAGAATAGATACACTGAATTAAGGCAATTAAGGCATCACGAAAGTAAACAATGAATAATATGACAAGGAAACAAAGCAACAAACACACAAGTGATATAATTGAATGGTATTAGCAAGCATAACTACCGAGGTACTGCCTCACAGTCTCATATCACAAAACAAATCGTAATCATTCCTTATATCACCGCGGGAGCCTTGCATTTAGTTTTGAAAATCATTTTTTCGAAATAGCTTCCCATGTTTTAGCCCACCTTATCATACCGCGTGGCTTAAAGTAGTTCCTCTACTACCAACAAGAATATCAAGACCACCTTATCTCACCATATGCATTTCGACCCCAATCCTTAATCCACCACATGCGTATCAATATCACAACATATAACTTTCTGGTGGACACCACTATATCCACCAGAATCTCGAGGACTCTTGGCCTCCCTGTCATGTCTCCTAGCCTTGCAAACCCTCCAATCTCCATGTGATTTCTACCACCTGCTGGTATGGAGTATCAGTCTCCAACTATCGAGCCATGCAAAATCTAATACCATAGTTGAGCCTCTTGATAAATCGACGGACTCGATCTCTAATTGTGTAAACCAAGCCAGGTGCATATCTGGACAACTCACTAAACTTCAGAACATACTCTGATACGATCATAGAACCCTGGCACAACTGCTTAAACTGCTCAAGCCATGTATCCCAAAGGCTTCGGGGAACAAAATCTCAATAACATCTCTAAAAATTGAGCCCATGTGAGTGAAGCTACATCGGTTGGGCTAGCCTCCTCCCAAGCCCGCCAAGACTAGTACGCTAGTCCCGATAGCTAGAAAGAAGTGTAAGAACCCCCGCTCGTCTTCACTATACCCATGTTATGGAGAATACAGTGGCACTTTTCCAGAAAGCCTTGTGCGTCCTCTGTAGCTAGGCCACTGAAAGAAGGAGGATGGTATATTTTGTACCACTCGAGCCTGAGCTACTCCTCCTTAGAAGTTGATGCCCTAACCTCGGCCTGAACTGGGACAACCAGCTGCACTTGTATAACCTATGGGACCTACTCAACATGGAATCACTGCTCTGGGGTACGGGTCGCTGGAGTTTGCGCTCCTACCCTAGCCTGAGATGTTCCCGTTGCAAGTGGAATCAACCCCGCCTGAGCTAGATTACCAAATATGCTCAAGAACTGGGCGAGCATCTCTTGAAGTGCGGGGGTAGCAACAAGCGCCGCAAGTGCCTACCTCCCAACTAGAGCTACCGGTGGCTCCTCTGTCGTAGCTCGTGCAGCTGCTTTGGCTATACGACATGCCCCACCTTGTCCTCTACCGGACCCAGACCTCGGCCCCAACCCCGGCCTCTCACGGCTCTATCAGGGGGTGCAGGTATCTGATCGTCGGATCCACCGGTGCATATACTCACCATCTGTGAGAGAATAGAAAGACATAGATTTAGAAATCTAAAGTCAACAAATTCGCATGATAAGGGATCAAATAAGTAAAGTTTCCTAAATGTTCCATAGCCTTTCGAAGATAAGTACAAAAGTTTCTGTACCGATCCATGAGATTCTACTAATCCTGCTTTTGACATGTAAAACCTATGTACCTAGGACTCTGATACCAACTTGTCACTGACCAAAGTTTTTTCTATAGGATGTCGTGATGGAACCTAGTCTCTAAGAGTAGGTAAGCCTAACATTCTGGCAGAATTTAAGTGAGAAAATGATAAAAACTTTCAAATAACTCAACAACTTACATAAAAGAACTCTGCAACTCAACAGAACAAAACTCCTAACATCCGGTGATACCAAGTCCCAAGCTTTACAACAGTGTACTAAATATCCCTATACAACATTATCTATAAAAAGGGAAAATGAAATAGAACTAGGTAGAAGGTGACTCTGAGGCTCGCGGACGCCGGCAGGTATACCTTGAAGTCTCCATATCTAAACTCTACTCACCGGTGCCTAGGCTGGTAAGGATACCTGGATCTGCATAAAAGGATGTGCAAAAGTGTAGAATGAGTAGATTACATAGGTACCCAGTAAGTGCCAAGCCTAACCTCGGTAGAGTAGTGATGAGGTCAGGTCAACACCCTACTATAATAAATAAGAAAATTGAACAGGTATATGATAGTGTGATAATGATAAACAACAAAAATGAAACAATGAAGAAAATATACCAAGAATAGATACACTGAATTAAGGCAATTAAGGCATCACGAAAGTAAACAATGAATAATATGACAAGGAAACAAAGCAACCAAAACACAAGTGATATAATTGAATGGTATTAGCAAGCATTACTACCGAGGTACTGCCTCACAGTCTCATATCACAAAACAAATCATAATCATTCCTTATATCACCGCGGGAGCCTTGCATTTAGTTTTGAAAATCAGTTTTTCGAAATAGCTTCCCTTGTTTTAGCCCACCTTATCACACCACGTGGCTTCAAGTTGTTCCTCTACTACCAACAAGCATATCAAGACCACCTTATCTCACCATATGCATTTCGACCCCAATCCTTAATCCACCACATGCGTATCAATATCACAACATATAACTTTCTGGTGGACACCAGTATATCCACTAGAATCTCGAGGACTCTTGGCCTCCCTGTCATGTCTCCTAGCCTTGCAAACCCTCCAATCTCCATGTGATTTCTACCACCTGCTGGTATGGAGTATTAGTCTCCAACTATCGAGCCATGTTGAATCTAATACCATAGTTGAGCCTCTTGATAAATCGACGGACTCGATCTCTAAATGTGTAAACCAAGGCAGGTGCATATCTGGACAACTCACTAAACTTCAGAACGTACTCTGATACGATCATAGAACCCTGGCACAACTGCTCAAACTGCTCAAGCCATGTATCCCAAAGGCTTCGGGGAACAAAATCTCAATAACACCTCTAAAAATTGAGCCCATGTGAGTGAAGCTGCCTTGGTTGGGCTAGCCTCCTCCCAAGCCCGCCAAGACTAGTATGCTAGTCCCGATAGCTAGAAAGAAGTGAATGAACCCCCGCTCGTCTTCACTATACCCATGTTATGGAGAATACAGTGGCACTTTTCTAGAAAGCCTTATGCGTCCTCTGTAGCTAGGCCACTGAAAGAAGGAGGATGGTATTTTTTGTACCACTCGAGCCTGAGCTACTCCTCCTTAGAAGATGATGCCCTAACCTCGGCCTGAACTAGGACAACCAGCTGCACTTGTATAACCTATGGGACCTGCTCAACATGGAATCACTGCTCTGGGGTACGGGCCGCTGGAGTTTGCGCTCCTACCCTAGCCTGAGATGTTGCCGCTGCAAGTGGAATCAACCCCGCCTGAGCTAGATTACCAAATATGCTCAAGAACTAGACGAGCGTCTCTTGAAGTGCAGGGGTAGCAACAAGCGCCGCAAGTGCCTACCTCCCAACTAGAGCTACCGGTGGCTCCTCTGTCGTAGCTCGTGCAGCTGCTTTGGCTATACTACATGCCCCTCCTTGTCCTCTACCGGACCCAGACCTCGGCCCCAGCCCCGGCCTCTCACGGCTCTATCAGGGGGCGCAGGTATCTGATCGTCGGATCCACCAGTGCATGTACTCACCATCTGTGAGAGAATAGAAAGACATAGATTTAGAAATCTAAAGTCAACAAATTCGCATGATAAGGGATCAAATAAGTGAAGTTTCCTAAATGTTCCATAGCCTTTCGAAGATAAGTACAAAAGTTTCTATATCGATCCATGAGATTCTACTAATCCTGCTTTTGACATGTAAAACCTATATACCTAGGACTCTGATACCAACTTGTCACTGACCAAATTTTTTTCTATAGGATGTCGTGATGGAACCTAGTCTCTAAGAGTAGGTAAGCATAACATTCAGGCAGAATTTAAGTGAGAAAATGATAAAAACTTTCAAATAACTCAACAACTAACATAAAAGAACTCTGCAACTCAACAGAACAAAACTCCCAACATCCGGTGATACCAAGTCCCAAGCTTTACAACAGTGTACTAAATATCCCTATACAACATTATCTATAAAAAGGGAAAATGAAATAGAACTAGGTAGAAGGTGACTCTGAGGCCCGCGGACGCCGGCAGGTATACCTTGAAGTCTCCATATCTAAACTATACTCACCTGTGCCTAGGCTGGTAAGGATGCCTGGATCTGCATAAAAGGATGTGCAAAAGTGTAGAATGAGTAGACTACAACGGTACCCAGAAAGTGCCAAGCCTAACCTCGGTAGAGTAGTGATGAGGTCAGGTCAACACCCTACTATAATAAATAAGAAAATTGAACAGGTATATGATAGTGTGATAATGATAAACAACAAAAATGAAACAATGCAGAAAATATACCAAGAATAGATACACTGAATTAAGGCAATTAAGGCCTCACGAAAGTAAACAATGAATAATATGCCAAGGAAACAAAGCAACCAAAACACAAGTGATATAATTGAATGGTATTAGCAAGCATCACTACCGAGGTACTGCCTCACAGTCTCATATCACAAAAAAAAATCATAATCATTCCTTATATCACCGCGGGAGCCTTGCATTTAGTTTTGAAAATCATTTTTTCGAAATAGCTTCCCGTGTTTTAGCCCACCTTATCACACCACGTGGCTTCAAGTAGTTCCTCTACTACCAACAAGCATATCAAGACCACCTTATCTCACCACATGCATTTCGACCCCAATCCTTAATCCACCACATGCGTATCAATATCACAACATATAACTTTCTGGTGGACACCACTATATCCACTAGAATCTCGAGGACTCTTGGCCTCCCTGTCATGTCTCCTAGCCTTGCAAACCCTCCAATCTCCATGTGATTTCTACCACCTGCTGGTATGGAGTATCAGTCTCCAACTATCGAGCCATGTTGAATCTAATACCATAGTTGAGCCTCTTGATAAATCGACGGACTCGATCTCTAATTGTGTAAACCAAGGCAGGTGCATATCTGAACAACTCACTAAACTTCAGAACGTACTCTGATACGATCATAGAACCCTGTCACAACTGCTCAAACTGCTCGCGCCATGTATCCCAAAGGCTCCGGGGAACAAAATCTCAATTAAATCTCAAAAAATTGAGCCCATGTGAGTGAAGCTGCCTCGGTTGGGCTAGCCTCCTCCCAATCTCACCAAGACTAGTATGCTAGTCCCGATAGCTAGAAAGAAGTGAAAGAACCCCCGCTCGTCTTCACTATACACATGTTATGGAGAATGCAGTGGCACTTTTCCAGAAAGCCTTGTGCGTCCTCTGTAGCTAGGCCACTGAAAGAAGGAGGATGGTATTTTTTGTACCACTCGAGCCTGAGCTACTCCTCCTTAGAAGTTGATGCCCTAACCTCGGCCTGAACTGGGACAACCAGCTGCACTTGTATAACCTATGGGACCTGCTCAACATGGAATCACTGCTCTGGGGTACGGGCCGCTGGAGTTTGCGCTCCTACCCTAGCATGAGATATGCCATTGCAAGTGGAATCAACCCCGCCTGAGCTAGATTACCAAATATGCTCAAGAATTGGGCGAGCATCTCTTGAAGTGCAGGGGTAGCAACAAGCGCCGCAAGTGCCTACCTCCCAACTGAAGCTACCAGTGGCTCTTCTGTCGTAGCTCGTGCAGCTGCTCTGGCTACACTACATGCCCCTCATTGTCCTCTCCCGGACCCTGACCGCGGCCCCAGCCCCGGCCTCTCGCGGCTCTATCAGTGGGCACAATATCTGATCGTCGGATCCAGCGGTGGATGTCCTCACCATCTATGAGAGAATAGAAAGACATAGATTTAGAAATCTAAAGTCAAGAAATTCGCATGATAAGGGATCAAATAAGTGATGTTTCCTAACAGTTCCATTGCCTCTCGAAGATAAATACAAAAGTTTCTGTACCGATTCGTGAGATTCTACTATTCCTGCTTTTGACTCGTAAAACCTATGTACCTAGGGCTTTGATACCAACTTGTCACTGACCAAATTTTCCTCTGTAGGATGTCGTGATGGAACCTATTCTCTAAGAGTATGTAAGCCTAACATTCAGGCAGAATTTAACTGAGAAAATGATAAAAACTTTCAAATAACTCAACAACTAACATAAAAGAACTCTGCAACTCAACGGAATAAAACTCCCAACATCCGGTGATATCAAGTCCCAAGCTCTACAACAGTATACTAAATATCCCCATACAACATTATCTATAAAAAGGGAAAATGAAATAGAAATAGGTAGAGGGTGACTTCGAGGCCCGCAGACGCTGGCAGGTATACCTTGAAGTCTCCATATCTAAACTCTACTCACCGGTGCCTAGGCTGGTAAGGCTACCTGGATCTACATAAAAGGATGTGCAAAAGTGTAGAATGAGTAGACTACAACGGTACCCAATAAGTGCTAACCTCGGTAGAGTAGTGATGAGGTCAGGCCAACACCCTACTAGAATAAATAGGAAAATTGAACAGGTATATGATAGTGTGATAATGATAAACAACAAAAATGAAACAATGAAGAAAATATACCAAGAATAGGTACACTGAATTAAGGCAATTAAGGCATCACGAAAGTAAACAATGAATAATATGACAAGGAAACAATGCAACAAACACACAAGTGATATAATTGAATTGTATTAGCAAGCATCACTACCGAGGTACTGCCTCACAGTCTCATATCACAAAACAAATCATAATCATTCCTTATATCACCGCGGGAGCCTTGCATTTAGTTTTGAAAATCATTTTTTCGAAATAGCTTCCCGTGTTTTAGCCCACCTTACCACACCGCGTGGCTTCAAGTAGTTCCTCTACTACCAACAAGCATATCATGACCACCTTATCTCACCATATGCATTTCGACCCCAATCCTTAATCCACCACATGCGTATCAATATCACAACATATAACTTTCTGGTGGACACCACTATATCCACCAGAATCTCGAGGACTCTTGGCCTCCCTGTCATGTCTCCTGGCCTTGCAAACCCTCCTATCTCCACGTGATTTCTACCACCTGCTGGTATGGAGTATCAGTCTCCAACTATCGAGCCATGCTGAATCTAATACCATAGTTGAGCCTCTTGATAAATCGACGGACTCGATCTCTAATTGTGTAAACCAAGGCAGGTGCATATATGGACAACTCACTAAACTTCAGAACATACTCTGATACGATCATAGAACCCTGGCACAACTGCTCAAACTGCTCAAGCCATGTATCCCAAAGGCTTCGGGGAACAAAATCTCAATAACATCTCTAAAAGTTGAGCCCATGTGAGTGAAACTGCCTCGGTTGGGCTAGCCTCCTCTCAAGCCCGCCAAGACTAGTATGCTAGTCCCGATAGCTAGAAAGAAGTGAAAGAACCCCCGCTCGTCTTTACTATACCCATGTTATGGAGAATACAGTGGCACTTTTCCAGAAAGCCTTATGTGTCCTCTATAGCTAGGCCACTGAAAGAAGGAGGATGGTATTTTTTGTACCACTCGAGCCTGAGCTACTCCTCCTTAGAAGTTGATGCCCTAACCTCGGCTTGAACTAGGACAACCAGTTGCACTTGTATAACCTATGGGACCTGCTCAACATGGAATCACTGCTTTGGGGTACGGGCCGCTGGAGTTTGCGCTCCTACCCTAGCCTGAGATGTTGCCGTTGCAAGTGGAATCAACCCCGCCTGAGCTAGATTACCAAATATGCTCAAGATCTGGGCGAGCGTCTCTTGAAGTGCAGGGGTAGCAACAAGCGCCGCAAGTGCCTACCTCCCAACTAGAGCTACCGGTGGCTCCTCTGTCGTAGCTCGTGCAGCTGCTTTGGCTATACTACATGCCCCTCCTTGTCCTCTACCGGACCCAGACCTCGGCCCCAGCCCCGGCCTCTCACGGCTCTATCAGGGGGCGCAGGTATCTGCTCGTCGGATCCACCGGTGCATGAGCTCACCATCTGTGAGAGAATAGAAAGACATAGATTTAGAAATCTAAAGTCAACAAATTCGCATGATAAGGGGTCAAATAAGTGAAGTTTCCGAAATGTTCCATAGCCTTTCGAAGATAAGTACAAAAGTTTCTGTACCGATCCACGAGATTCTACTAATCCTGCTTTTGACATGTAAAACCTATGTACTTAGGACTCTGATACCAACTTGTCACTGACAAAATTTTCCTCTGTAGGATGTCGTGATGGAACCTAGTCTCTAAGAGTAGGTAAGCCTAACATTCAGGCAGAATTTAAGTGAGAAAATGATAAAAACTGTCAAATAACTCAACAACTAACATAAAAGAACTCTGTAACTCAACAGAACAAAACTCCCAACATCCGGTGATACCAAGTCCCAAGCTTTACAACAGTGTACTAAATATCCCTATACAACATTATCTATAAAAAGGGAAAATGAAATAGAACTAGGTAGAGGGTGACTCTTAGGCCCGCGGACGCCGGCAGGTATACCTTGAAGTCTCCATATCTAAACTCTACTCACCGGTGCCAGGCTGGTAAGGATACCTGGATCTGCATAAAAGGATGTGCAAAAGTGTAGAATGAGTAGACTTCAACGGTACCCAGTAAGTGCCAAGCCTAACCTCGGTAGAGTAGTGATGAGGTCAGGTCAACACCCTACTATAATAAATAAGAAAATTGAACAGGTATATGATAGTGTGATAATGATAAACAACAAAAATGAAACAATGAAGAAAATATACCAAGAATATATACACTGAATTAAGGCAATTAAGGCATCACGAAAGTAAACAATGAATAATATGCCAAGGAAACAAAGCAACCAAAACACAAGTGATATAATTGAATGGTATTAGCAAGCATCACTACCGAGGTACTGCCTCACAGTCTCATATCACAAAACAAATCATAATCATTCCTTATATCACCGCGGGAGCCTTGCATTTAGTTTTGAAAATAATTTTTTCGAAATAGCTTCCCTTGTTTTAGCCCACCTTATCACACCACGTGGCTTCAAGTAGTTCCTCTACTACCAACAAGCATATCAAGACCACCTTATCTCACCACATGCATTTCGACCCCAATCCTTAATTCACCACATATGTATCAATATCACAACATATAACTTTCTGGTGGACACCACTATATCCACCAGAATCTCGAGGACTCTTGGCCTCCCCATCATGTCTCCTGGCCTTGCAAACCCTCCAATCTCCATGTGATTTCTACCACTTGCTGGTATGGAGTATCAGTCTCCAACTATCGAGCCATGCTGAATCTAATACCATAGTTGAGCCTCTTGATAAATCAACGGACTCGATCTCTAATAATGTAAGCCAAGGCAGGTGCATATCTGGACATCTCACTAAACTTCAGAACATACTCTGATACGATCATAGAACCCTGGCACAACTGCACAAACTGCTCGCGCCATGTATCCCAAAGGCTCCGGGGAAAAAAATCTCAATTAAATCTCAAAAAATTGAGCCCATGTGAGTGAAGCTGCCTCGGTCGGGCTAGCCTCCTCCCAATCCCACCAAGACTAGTATGCTAGTTCCGATAGCTAGAAAGAAGTGAAAGAACCCCCGCTCGTCTTCACTATACCCATGTTATAGAGAATACAGTGGTACTTTTCCAGAAAGCCTTGTGCGTCCTCTGTAGCTAGGCCACTGAAAGAAGGAGGATGGTATTTTTTGTACCACTCGAGCCTGAGCTACTCCTCCTTAGAAATTGATGCCCTAACCTCGGCCTGAACTGGGACAACCAGCTGCACTTGTATAACCTATGGGACCTGCTCAACATCGAATCACTGCTCTAGGGTACGGGCCGCTGGAGTTTGAGCTCCTACCCTAGCCTGAGATGTTGCCGTTGCAAGTGGAATTAACCCCGCTTGAGCTAGATTACTAAATATGCTCAAGAATTGGGCGAGCGTCTCTTGAAGTGCAGGGGTAGCAACAAGCGCCACAAGTGCCTACCTCCCAACTTAAGCTACCGGTGGCTCCTCTGTCGTAGCTCGTGTAGCTGCTCTGGTTACACTACATGCCCCTCCTTGTCCTCTCCCGGACCCTGACCGCGGCCCCAGCCCCGGCCTCTCGCGGCTCTATCAGGGGGCACAATATCTGATCGTCGGATCCAGCGGTGGATGTCCTCACCATCTATGAGAGAATAGAAAGACATAGATTTAGAAATCTAATGTCAAGAAATTCGCATGATAAGGGATCAAATAAGTGAAGTTTCCTAACAGTTCCATAGCCTCTCGAAGATAAATACAAAAGTTTCTGTACTGATCCGTGAGATTCTACTATTCCTGCTTTTGACACGTAAAACCTATGTACCTAGGGCTTTGATACCAACTTGTCACTGACCAAATTTTCCTCTGTAGGATGTCGTGATAGAACCTAGTCTCTAAGAGTAGGTAAGCCTAACATTCAGGCAGAATTTAACTTAGAAAATGATAAAGACTTTCAAATAACTCAACAACTAACATAAAAGAACTCTACAACTCAACAAAATAAAACTCCCAACATCTGGTGATACCAAGTCCCAAGCTCTACAACAGTATACTAAATATCCCCATACAACATTATCTATAAAAAGGGAAAATGAAATAGAACTAGGTAGAGGGTGACTCCGAGGCCCTTAGACGCCGGCAGGTATACCTTGAAGTCTCCATATCTAAACTCTACTCACCGGTGCCTAGGCTGGTAAGGCTACCTGGATCTGCATAAAAGGATGTGCAAAAGTGTAGAATGAGTAGACTACAACGGTACCCAATAAGTGCTAACCTCGGTAGAGTAGTGATGAGGTTAGGTCAACACCCTACTAGAATATATAAGAAAATTGAACAGGTATATGATAGTGTGATAATGATAAACAACAAAAATGAAACAATGAAGAAAATATACCAATAATAGATACACTGAATTAAGGCAATTAAGGCATCACGAAAGTAAACAATGAATAATATGCCAAGGAAACAAAGCAACAAACACACAAGTGATATAATTGAATGGTATAAGCAAGCATCACTACCGAGGTACTGCCTCACAGTCTCATATCACAAAACAAATCACAATCATTCCTTATATCACCGCGGGAGCCTTGCATTTAGTTTTGAAAATCATTTTTTCGAAATAGCTTCCCGTGTTTTAGCCCACCTTATCACACCGCGTGGCTTAAAGTAGTTCCTCTACTACCAACAAGCATATCAAGACCACCTTATCTCACCATATGCATTTCGACCCCAATCCTTAATCCACCACATGCGTATCAATATCACAACATATAACTTTCTGGTGGACACCCCTATATCCACCAGAATCTCGAGGACTCTTGGCCTCCCTGTCATGTCTCCTGGCCTTGCAAACCCTCCAATCTCCATGTGATTTCTACCACCTGCTGGTATGGAGTATCAGTCTCCAACTATCGAGCCATGCTGAATCTAATACCATAGTTGAGCCTCTTGATAAATCGACGGACTCGATCTCTAATTGTGTAAATCAAGGCAGGTGCATATCTGGACAACTCACTAAACTTCAGAACATTCTCTGATACGATCATAGAACCCTGGCACAACTGCTCAAACTGCTCAAGCCATGTATCCCAAAGGTTTCGGGGAAGAAAATCTCAATAACATCTCTAAAAATTGAGCCCATGTGAGTGAAGCTACCTCGGTTGGGCTAGCCTCCTCCCAAGCCCACCAAGACTAGTATGCTAGTCCCGATAGCTAGAAAGAAGTGAAAGAACCCCCGCTCATCTTCACTATACCCATGTTATGGAGAATACAGTGGCACTTTTCCAGAAAGCCTTATGCGTCCTCTGTAGCTAGGCCACTGAAAGAAGGAGGATGGTATTTTTTGTACCACTCGAGCCTGAGCTACTCCTCCTTAGTAGTTGATGCCCTAAACTCGGTCGGAACTAGGAAAACTAGCTGCACTTGTATAACCTATGGGACCTGCTCAACATGGAATCACTGCTGTAGGGTACGGGCCGCTGGAGTTTGCGCTCCTACCCTAGCCTGAGATGTTGCCATTGCAAGTGGAATCAACCCCGCCTGAGCTAGATTACTAAATATGCTCAAGAATTGGGCGAGCGTCTCTTGAAGTGCAGGTGTAGCAACAAGCGCCACAAGTGCCTACCTCCCAACTTAAGATACCGGTGGCTCCTCTGTCGTAGCTCGTGCAGCTGCTCTGGTTACACTACATACCCCTCCATGTCCTCTCCCGGACCCTGACCGCGGCCCCAGCCCCGGCCTCTCGTGGCTCTATCAGGGGGCACAATATCTGATCGTCGGATCCAGCGGTGGATGTCCTCACCATCTATGAGAGAATAGAAAGACATAGATTTAGAAATCTAAAGTCAAGAAATTCTCATGATAAGGGATCAAATAAGTGAAGTTTCCTAACAGTTCCATAGCCTCTCGAAGATAAATACAAAAGTTTCTGTACTGATCCGTGAGATTCTACTATTCCTGCTTTTGACACGTAAAACCTATGTACCTAGGGCTTTGATACCAACTTGTCACTGACAAAATTTTCCTCTGTAGGATGTCGTGATGGAACCTAGTCTCTAAGAGTAGGTAAGCCTAACATTCAGGCAGAATTTAAGTGAGAAAATGATAAAAACTTTCAAATAACTAAACAATTAACATAAAAGAACTCTGCAACTCAACAGAACAAAACTCCCAACATCCGGTGATACCAAGTCCCAAGCTTTACAACAGTGTACTAAATATCCCTATACAACATCATCTATAAAAAGGGAAAATGAAATAGAACTAGGTAGAGGGTGACTCTGAGGCCCGCGGACGCCGGCAGGTATACCTTGAAGTCTCCATATCTAAACTCTACTCACCGGTGCCTAGGCTGGTAAGGATACTTGGATCTGCATAAAAGGATGTGCAAAAGTGTAGAATGAGCAGACTACAACGGTACCCAGTAAGTGCCAAGCCTAACCTCGGTAGAGTAGTGATGAGGTCAGGTCAACACCCTACTATAATAAATAATAAAATTGAACAGGTATATGATAGTGTGATAATGATAAACAACAAAAATGAAACAATCAAGAAAATATACCAAGAATAGATACACTGAATTAAGGCAATTAAGGCATCACGAAAGTAAACAATGAATAATATGACAAGGAAACAAAGCAACAAACACACAAGTGATATAATTGAATGGTATTAGCAAGCATCACTATCGAGGTACAGCCTCACAGTCTCATATCACAAAACAAATCATAATCATTCCTTATATCACCGCGGGAGCCTTGCATTTAGTTTTGAAAATCATTTTTTCGAAATAGCTTCCCGTGTTTTAGCCCACCTTATCACACCACGTGGCTTCAAGTAGTTCCTCTACTACCAACAAGCATATCAAGACCACCTTATCTCACCACATGCATTTCGACCCCAATCCTTAATCCACCACATGCGTATCAATATCACAACATATAACTTTCTGGTGGACACCACTATATCCACCAGAATCTCGAGGAATCTTGGCCTCCCTGTCATGTCTCTTGGCCTTGCAAACTCTCCAATCTCCATGTGATTTCTACCACCTGCTGGTATGGAGTATCAGTCTCCAACTATCGATCCATGCTGAATCTAATACCATAGTTGAGCCTCTTGATAAATCAACAGACTCGATCTCTAATTGTGTAAACCAAGGCAGGTGCATATCTGGACAACTCACTAAACTTCAGAACATACTCTGATACGATCATAGAACCCTGGCACAACTGCTCAAACTGCTCGCGCTATGTATCCCAAAGGCTCCGGGGAACAAAATCTCAATTAAATCTCAAAAAATTGAGCCCATGTGAGTGAAGCTGCCTCGGTTGGGCTAGCCTCCTCCCAATCCCACCAAGACTAGTACGCTAGTCTCCGATAGCTAGAAAGAAGTGAAGAACCCCCGCTCGTCTTCACTATACCCATGTTATGGAGAATACAGTGGCACTTTTCCAGAAAGCCTTGTGCGTCCTCTGTAGCAAGGCCACTAAAAGAAGGAGGATGGTATTTTTTGTACCACTCGAGCCTGAGCTACTCCTCCTTAGAAGTTGATGCCCTAACCTCGGCCTGAACTGGGACAACCAGCTGCACTTGTATAACCTATGGGACCTGCTCAACATGGAATCACTGCTCTGGGGTACGGGCTGCTGGAGTTTTCCCTCCTACCCTAGGCTGAGATGTTGCTGTTGCAAGTGGAATCAACCCCGCCTGAGCTAGATTACCAAATATGCTCAAGAATTGGGCGAGCGTCTCTTGAAGTGCAGGGGTAGCAACAAGCGCCACAAGTGCCTACCTCCTAACTGAAGCTACCGGTGGCCCCTCTGTCGTAGCTCATGCGGCTGCTCTAGCTACACTACATGCCCCTCCTTGTCCTCTCCCGGACCCTGACCGCAGGCCCAGGCCCGGCCCTATCGCGGCTCTATCAGGGGGCACAATATCTGATCGTCGGATCCAGCGGTGGATGTCCTCACCATCTATGAGAGAATAGATAGACATAGATTTAGAAATCTAAAGTCAAGAAATTCACATGATAAGGGATCAAATAAGTGAAGTTTCCTAACAGTTCCATGGACTCTCGAAGATAAATACAAATGTTTCTGTACCGATCCATGAGATTCTACTATTCCTGCTTTTGACACGTAAAACCTATGTACCTAGGGCTTTGATACCAACTTGTCACTGACCAAATTTTCCTCTGTAGGATGTCGTGATGGAACCTAGACTCTAAGAGTAGGTAAGCCTAACATTCAGGCAGAATTTAACTGAGAAAATGATAAAAACTTTCAAATAACTCAACAACTAGCATAAAAGAACTCTGCAACTCAACAGAATAAAACTCCCAACATCCGGTGATACCATGTCCCAAGCTCTACAACGGTATACTAAATATCCCCATACAACATTATCTATAAAAAGGGAAAATGAAATAGAACTAGGTAGAGGGTGACTCCGAGGCCCACAGACGCCGGCAGGTATACCTTGAAGTCTCCATATCTAAACTCTAATCACCGGTGCCTAGGCTAGTATGGCTACATGGATGTGCATAAAAGGATGTGCAAAAGTGTAGAATGAGTACACTACAACGGTACCCAATAAGTGCTAACCTCGGTAGAGTAGTGATGAGGTCAGGTCAACACCCTACTAGAATAAATAAGAAAATTGAACAGGTATATGATAGTGTGATAATGATAAACAAGAAAAATGAAACAATGAAGAAAATATACCAAGAATAGATACACTGAATTAAGGCAATTAAGGCATCACGAAAGTAAACAATGAATAATATGCCAAGGAAACAAAGCAACCAAAACACAAGAGATATAATTGAATGGTATTAGCAAGCATCACTACCGAGGTACTGCCTCAGAGTTCATATCACAAAACAAATCATAATCATTCCTTATATCACCGCGGGAGCCTTGCATTTAGTTTTGAAAATCATTTTTTCGAAATAGCTTCCCGTGTTTTAGCCCACCTTATCACACCGCGTGGCCTAAAGTAGTTCCTCTACTACCAACAAGCATATCAAGACCACCTTATCTCACCATATGCATTTCGACCCCAATCTTTAATCCACCACATGCGTATCAATATCACAACATATAACTTTCTGGTGGACACCACTATATCCACCAGAATCTCGAGCACTCTAGGCCTCCCTGTCATGTCTCCTGGCCTTGCAAACCCTCCAATCTCCCTGTGATTTCTACCACCTGCTGGTATGGAGTATCAGTCTCCAACTATCGAGCCATGCTGAATCTAATACCATAGTTGAGTCTCTTGATAAATCGACGGACTCGATCTCTAATTGAGTAAACCAAGGCAGGTGCATATCTGGACAACTCACTAAACTTCAGAACATACTCTGATACGATCATAGAACCCTGGCACAATAGCTTAAACTGCTCGCGCCATGTATCCCAAAGGCTCCGGGGAACAAAATCTCAATTAAATCTCAAAAAATTGAGCCCATGTGAGTGAAGCTGCCTCGGTTGGGCTAGCCTCCTCCCAAGCCCGCCAAGACTAGTATGCTAGTCCCGATAGCTAGAAAGAAGTGAAAGAACCGTCGCTCGTCTTCACTATACCCATGTTATGGAGAATACAGTGGCACTTTTCCAGAAAGCCTTATGCGTCCTCTGTAGCTAGGCCACTGAAAGAAGGAGGATGGTATTTTTTGTACCACTCGAGCCTGAGCTACTCCTCCTTAGAAGTTGATGCCCTATCCTCGGCCTGTACTAGGACAACCAGCTGCACTTGTATAACCTAAGGGACCTGCTCAACATGGAATCAATGCTCTAGGGTACGGGCCGCTGGAGTTTGCGCTCTTACCCTAGCCTGAGATGTTGCTGTTGCAAGTGGAATCAACCCCGCCTGAGCTAGATTACCAAATATGCTCAAGAATTGGGTGAGCATCTCTTGAAGTGCAGGGGTCGCAACAAGCGCCGCAAGTTCCTACCTCCCAACTAGAGCTACCGGTGGCTCCTCTGGCATAGCTCGTGCAGCTGCTTTGGCTATACTACATGCCCCTCCTTGTCCTCTACCGGACCCAGACCTCGGCCCCAGCCCCGGCCTCTCATGGCTCTATCAGGGGGCGCAGGTATCTGATCGTCGGATCCACCGGTGCATATACTCACCATCTGTGAGAGAATAGAAAGACATAGATTTAGAAATCTAAAGTCAACAAATTCGCATGATAAGGGATCAAATAAGTGAAGTTTCCTAAATGTTCCATAGCCTTTCGAAGATAAGTAAAAAGGTTTCTGTACCGATCCATAAGATTCTACTAATCCTACTTTTGACATGTAAAACCTATGTACCTAGGACTCTGATACAAACTTGTCACTGACCACATTTTCCTCTGTAGGATGTCGAGATGGAACCTAGTCTCTAAGAGTAGGTAAGCCTAACATTCAGGCAGAATTTAAGTGAGAAAATGCTAAAAACTTTCTAATAACTCAACAACTAACATAAAAGAACTCTGCAACTCAACAGAACAAAACTCCCAACATCCGGTGATACCAAGTCCCAAGCTTTACAACAGTGTACTAAATATCCCTATACAACATTATCTATCAAAAGGGAAAATGAAATAGAACTAGGTAGAGGGTGACTCTGAGGCCCGCGGACGCCGGCAGGTATACCTTGAAGTCTCCATATCTAAACTCTACTGACCGGTGCCTAGGCTGGTAAGGATACCTGGATCTGCATAAAAGGATGTGCAAAAGTGTAGAATGAGTAGACTACAACGGTACCCAGTAAGTGCCAAGCCTAACCTCGGTAGAGTAGTGATGAGGTCAGGTCAACACCCTACTAGAATAAATAAGAAAATTGAACAGGTATATGATAGTGTGATAATGATAAACAACAAAAATGAAACAATGAAGAAAATATACCAAGAATAGATACACTGAATTAAGGCATCACGAAAGTAAACAATGAATAATATGACAAGGAAACAAAGCAACAAACACACAAGTGATATAATTGAATGGTATTAGAAAGAATCACTACCGAGGTACTGCCTCACAGTCTCATATCACAAAACAAATCATAATCATTCCTTATATCACCGCGGGAGCCTTGCATTTAGTTTTGAAAATCATTTTTTCGAAATAGCTTCCGGTGTTTTAGCCCACCTTATCAGACCGCGTGGCTTCAAGTAGTTCCTCTACTACCAATAAGCATATCAAGACCACCTTATCTCACCATATGCATTTCGACCCCAATCCTTAATCCACCACATGCGTATCAATATCACAACATATAACTTTCTGGTGGACACCACTATATCCACCAGAATCTCGAGGACTCTTGGCCTCCCTGTCATGTCTCCTGGCCTTGCAAACCCTCCAATCTCCATGTGATTTCTACCACCTGCTGGTATGGAGTATCAGTCTCCAACTATCGAGCCATGCTGAATCTAATACCATAGTTGAGCCTCTTGATAAATCGACGGACTCGATCTGTAATTGTGTAAACCAAGGCAGGTGCATATCTGGACAACTCACTAAACATCAGAACATACTCTGATACGATCATAGAACCCTGGCACAACTGCTCAAACTGCTCAAGCCATGTATCCCAAAGGTTTCGGGGAAGAAAATCTTAATAACATCTCTAAAAATTGAGCCCATGTAAGTGAAGCTGCCTCGGTTGGGCTAGCCTCCTCCCAAGCCCGCCAAGACTAGTATGCTAGTCCCGATAGCTAGAAAGAAGTGAAAGAACCCCCGCTCGTCTTCACTATACCCATGTTATGGAGAATACAGTGGCACTTTTCCAGAAAGCCTTGTGCGTCCTCTGTAGCTAGGCCACTGAAAGAAGGAGGATGGTATTTTTTGTACCACTCGAGCCTGAGCTACTCCTCCTTAGAAGTTGATGCCCTAACCTCGGCCTGAACTGGGACAACCAGCTGCACTTGTATAACCTATGGGACCTGCTCAACATGGAATCACTGCTCTGGGGTACGGGCCGCTGGAGTTTGCGCTCCTACCCTAGCCTGAGATGTTGCCGTTGCAAGTGGAATCAACCCCGCCTGAGCTAGATTACCAAATATGCTCAAGAATTGGGCGAGCGTCTCTTGAAGTGCAGGGGTAGCAACAAGCGCCGCAAGTGCCTACCTCCCAACTGAAGCAACCGGTGGCTCCTCTGTCGTAGCTCGTGCAGCTGCTCTGGCTACACTACATGCCCCTCCTTGTCCTCTCCCGGACCCTGACCGCAGCCCCAGCCCCGGCCTCTCGCGGCTCTATCAGGGGGCACAATATCTGATCGTCGGATCCAGCGGTGGATGTCCTCCCCATCTATGAGAGAATAGAAAGACATAGATTTAGAAATCTAACGTCAAGAAATTCGCATGATAAGGGATCAAATAAGTGAAGTTTCCTAACAGTTCCATAGCCTCTCGAAGATAAACACAAAGGTTTCTGTACCGATCCGTGAGATTCTACTATTCCTGCTTTTGACACGTAAAACCTATGTGCCTAGGGCTTTGATACCAACTTGTCACTGACCAAATTTTCCTCTTTAGGATGTCGTGATGGAGCCTGGTCTCTAAGAGTAGGTAAGCCTAACATTCAGGCAGAATTTTACTGAGAAAATGATAAAAACTTTCAAATAACTCAACAACTAACATAAAAGAACTCTTCAACTCAACAGAATAAAACTCCCAACATTCGGTGATACCAAGTCCCAAGCTCTACAACAGTATACTAAATTTCCCCATACAACATTATCTATAAAAAGGGAAAATGAAATAGAACTAGGTAGAGGGTGACTCCGAGGCCCGCAGACGCCGGCAGGTATACCTTGAAGTCTCCATATCTAAACTCTACTCACCGGTGCCTAGGCTGGTAAGGCTACCTGGATCTGCATAAAAGGATGTGCAAAAGTGTAGAATGAGTAGACTACAACGGTACCTAATAAGTGCTAACCTCGGTACAGTAGTGATGAGGTCAGGTCAACACCCTAATAGAATAAATAAGAAAATTGAACAGGTATATGATAGTGTGATAATGATAAACAACAAAAATGAAACAAGGAAGAAAATATACCAAGAATAGATACACTGAATTAAGGCATCACGAAAGTAAACAATGAATAATATGACAAGGAAACAAAGCAACAAACACACAAGTGATATAATTGAATGGTATTAGCAAGCATCACTACCGAGGTACTGCCTCACAATCTCATATCACAAAACAAATCATAATCATTCCTTATATCACCGCGGGAGCCTTGCATTTAGTTTTGAAAATCATTTTTTCGAAATAGCTTCCCGTGTTTTAGCCCACCTTATCACACCACGTGGCTTCAAGTAGTTCCTCTACTACCAACAAGCATATCAAGACCACCTTATCTCA
The DNA here is from genome assembly GCF_000715075.1 of Nicotiana tabacum. Classification (NCBI taxonomy): domain Eukaryota; kingdom Viridiplantae; phylum Streptophyta; class Magnoliopsida; order Solanales; family Solanaceae; genus Nicotiana; species Nicotiana tabacum. Next base: position 20,163 of record NW_027438541.1, read on the forward strand.
CCACATGCATTTCGACCCCAATCCTTAATCCACCACATGTGTATCAATATCACAACATATAACTTTCTGGTGGACACCACTATATCCACCAGAATCTCGAGGACTCTTGGCCTCCCTGTCATGTCTCCTGGCCTTGCAAACCCTCCAATCTCCATGTGATTTCTACCACTCCATGTGATTTCTACCACCTGCTGGTGTGGAGTATCAGTCTCCAACTATCGAGCCATGCTGAATCTAATACCATAGTTGAGCCTCTTGATAAATTGACGGACTCGATCTCTAATTGTGTAAACCAAGGCAGGTGCATATCTGGACAACTCACTAAACTTCAGAACATACTCTGATACGATCATAGAACCTTGGCACAACTGATCAAACTGCTCGCGCCATGTATCCCAAAGGCTCCGGGGAACAAAATCTCAATTAAATCTCAAAAAATTGAGCCCATGTGAGTGAAGCTGCCTCGGTTGGGCTAGCCTCCTCCCAATCCCACCAAGACTAGTACGCTAGTCCTGATAGGTAGAAAGAAGTGAAAGAACCCCCGCTCGTCTTCACTATACCCATGTTATGGATAATACAATGACATTTTTCCAGAAAGCCTTGTGCGTCCTCTGTAGCTAGGCCACTGAAAGAAGGAGGATGGTATTTTTTGTACCACTCGAGCCTGAGCTACTCCTCCTTAGAAGTTGATGCCCTAACCTCGGCCTGAACTGGGATAACCAGCTGCACTTGTATAACCTATGGGACCTGCTCAACATGGAATCACTGCTCTAGGGTACGGGCCGCTGGAGTTTGAGCTCCTACCCTAGCCTGAGATGTTGCCGTTGCAAGTGGAATCAACCCCGCCTGAGCTAGATTACCAAATATGCTCAAGAATTGGGCGAGCGTCTCTTGAAGTGCAGGGGTAGCAACAAGCGCCACAAGTGCCTACCTCCCAACTGAAGCTACCGGTGGCTCCTCTGTCGTAGCTCGTGCAGCTGCTCTGGCTACACTACATGCCCCTCCTTGTCCTCTCCCGGACCCTGACCGTGGCCCCAGCCCCGGCCTCTCGCGGCTCTATCAGGGGGCACAATATCTGATCGTCGGATCCAGCGGTGGATGTCCTCACCATCTATGAGAGAATAGAAAGACATAGATTTAGAAATCTAAAGTCAAGAAATTCGCATGATAAGGGATCAAATAAGTGAAGTTTCCTAACAATTCCATAGCCTCTCGAAGATAAATACAAAAGTTTCTGTACCGATCCGTGAGATGCTACTATTCCTGCTTTTGACACGTAAAACCTATGTACCTAGGGCTTTGATACCAACTTGTCACTGACCAATTTTTTCTCTGTAGGATGTCATGATGGAACTTAGTCTCTAAGAGTAGGTAAGCCTAACATTCAGGCAGAATTTAACCGAGAAAATGATAAAAACTTTCAAATAACTCAACAACTAACATAAAAGAACTCTGCAACTCAACAGAATAAAACTCCCAACATCCGGTGATACCAAGTCCCAAACTCTACAACAGTATACTAAATATCCCCATACAACATTATCTATAAAAAGGGAAAATGAAATAGAACTAGGTAGAGGGTGACTCCGAGGCCCGCATACGCCAGCAGGTATACCTTGAAGTCTCCATATCTAAACTCTACTCACCGGTGCCTAGGCCTGTAAGGCTACCTGGATCTGCATAAAAGGATGTGCAAAAGTGTAGAATGAGTAGACTACAATGTTACCCAATAAGTGCTAACCTCGGCAGAGTAGTGATGAGGTCAGGTCAACACCCTACTATAATAAATAAGAAAATTGAACAGGTATATGATAGTGTGATAATGATAAACAACAAAAATGAAACAATGAAGAAAATATACCAAGAATAGATACACTGAATTAAGGCATCACGAAAGTAAACAACGAATAATATGCCAAGGAAACAAAGCAACCAAAACACAAGTGATATAATTGAATTGTATTAGCAAGCATCACTACTGAGGTACTGCCTCACAGTCTCATATCACAAAACAAATAATAATCATTCCTTATACCACCGCGGGAGCCTTGCATTTAGTTTTGAAAATCATTTTTTCGAAATAGCTTCCCATGTTTTAGCCCACCTTATCACACCACATGTCTTCAAGTAGTTCCTCTACTACCAACAAGCATATCAAGACCACCTTATCTCACCACATGCATTTCGAACCCCAATCCTTAATCCACCACATGTGTATCAATATCACAACATATAACTTTCTGGTGGACACCACTATATCCACCAGAATCTCGAGGACTCTTGGCCTCCCTGTCATGTCTCCTAGCCTTGCAAACCCTCCAATCTCCATGTGATTTCTACCACCTGCTGTTATGGAGTATCAGTCTCCAACTATCGAGCCATGCTGAATCTAATACCATAGTTGAGCCTCTTGATAAATCGACGGACTCGATCTCTAATTGTGTAAACCAAGGCAGGTGCAAATCTGGACAACTCACTAAACTTCAGAACATACTCTGATACAATTATAGAACCATGGCACAACTGCTCAAACTGCTCGCGCCATGTATCCCAAAGGCTCCGGGGAACAAAATCTCAATTAAATCTAAAAAAATTGAGCCAATGTGAGTGAAGTTGCCTCGGTTGGGCTAGCCTCCTCCCAATCCCACCAAGACTAGTACGCTAGTCCCGATAGCTAGAAAGAAGTGAAAGAACCCCCGCTCGTCTTCACTATACCCATGTTATGGAGAATACAGTGGCACTTTTCCAGAAAGCCTTGTGCGTCCTCTGTAGCTAGGCCACTAAAAGAAGGAGGATTGTATTTTTTGTACCACTCGAGCCTGAGCTACTCCTCCTTAGAAGTTGATGCCCTAACCTCGGCCTGAACTGGGACAACCAGCTGCACTTGTATAACCTATGGGACCTGCTCAACATGGAATCACTGCTCTAGGGTACAGGATGCTGGAGTTTGCGCTCCTACCCTAGCCTGAGATGTTGCCGTTGCAAGTGGAATCAACCCCGCCTGAGCTAGATTACCAAATATGCTCAAGAACTGGGCGAGCGTCTCTTGAAGTACAGGGGTAGCAACAAGCGCCACAAGTGCCTACCTCCCAACTGAAGCTGCCGGTGGCTCCTCTGTCGTAGCTCGTGCAGCTGCTCTGGCTACACTACATGCCCCTCCTTGTCCTCTCTCGGACCCTGACCGCGGCCCCAGCCCCGGCCTCTCGCGGCTCTATCAGGGGGCACAATATCTGATCGTCGGATCCAGCGGTGGATGTCCTCACCATCTATGAGAGAATAGAAAGACATAGATTTAGAAATCTAAAGTCAAGAAATTCGCATGATAAGGGATCAAATAAGTGAAGTTTCCTAACAGTTCCATAGCCTCTCGAAGATAAATACAAAAGTTTATGTACCGATCTGTGAGATTCTACTATTCTTGCTTTTGACAAGTAAAACCTATGTACCTAGGGCTTTGATACCAACTTGTCACTGACCAAATTTTCCTCTGTAGGATGTCGTGATGGAACCTAGTCTCTAAGAGTAGGTAAGCCTAACATTCAGGCAGAATTTAACTGAGAAAATGATAAAAACTTTAAAATAACTCAACAACTAACATAAAAGAACTCTGCAACTCAACAGAATAAAACTCCCAACATCCGGTGATACCAAGTCCCAAGCTCTACAACAGTATACTAAATATCCCCATACAACATTATCTATAAAAAGGGAAAATGAAATAGAACTAGGTAGAGGGTGACTCTGAGGCCCGCAGACGCCAGCAGGTATACCTTGAAGTCTCCATATCTAAACTCTAATCACCGGTGCCTAGGCCTGTAAGGCTACCTGGATCTGCATAAAAGGATGTGCAAAAGTGTAGAATGAGTAGACTACAATGTTACCCAATAAGTGCTAACCTCGGCAGAGTAGTGATGAGGTCAGGTCAACACCCTACTATAATAAATAAGAAAATTGAACAGGTATATGATAGTGTGATAATGATAAACAACAAAAATGAAACAATGAAGAAAATATACCAAGAATAGATACACTGAATTAAGGCATCACGAAAGTAAACAACGAATAATATGCCAAGGAAACAAAGCAACCAAAACACAAGTGATATAATTGAATTGTATTAGCAAGCATCACTACTGAGGTACTGCCTCACAGTCTCATATCACAAAACAAATAATAATCATTCCTTATACCACCGCGGGAGCCTTGCATTTAGTTTTGAAAATCATTTTTTCGAAATAGCTTCCCATGTTTTAGCCCACCTTATCACACCACATGTCTTCAAGTAGTTCCTCTACTACCAACAAGCATATCAAGACCACCTTATCTCACCACATGCATTTCGAACCCCAATCCTTAATCCACCACATGTGTATCAATATCACAACATATAACTTTCTGGTGGACACCACTATATCCACCAGAATCTCGAGGACTCTTGGCCTCCCTGTCATGTCTCCTAGCCTTGCAAACCCTCCAATCTCCATGTGATTTCTACCACCTGCTGTTATGGAGTATCAGTCTCCAACTATCGAGCCATGCTGAATCTAATACCATAGTTGAGCCTCTTGATAAATCGACGGACTCGATCTCTAATTGTGTAAACCAAGGCAGGTGCAAATCTGGACAACTCACTAAACTTCAGAACATACTCTGATACAATTATAGAACCATGGCACAACTGCTCAAACTGCTCGCGCCATGTATCCCAAAGGCTCCGGGGAACAAAATCTCAATTAAATCTAAAAAAATTGAGCCAATGTGAGTGAAGTTGCCTCGGTTGGGCTAGCCTCCTCCCAATCCCACCAAGACTAGTACGCTAGTCCCGATAGCTAGAAAGAAGTGAAAGAACCCCCGCTCGTCTTCACTATACCCATGTTATGGAGAATACAGTGGCACTTTTCCAGAAAGCCTTGTGCGTCCTCTGTAGCTAGGCCACTAAAAGAAGGAGGATTGTATTTTTTGTACCACTCGAGCCTGAGCTACTCCTCCTTAGAAGTTGATGCCCTAACCTCGGCCTGAACTGGGACAACCAGCTGCACTTGTATAACCTATGGGACCTGCTCAACATGGAATCACTGCTCTAGGGTACAGGATGCTGGAGTTTGCGCTCCTACCCTAGCCTGAGATGTTGCCGTTGCAAGTGGAATCAACCCCGCCTGAGCTAGATTACCAAATATGCTCAAGAACTGGGCGAGCGTCTCTTGAAGTACAGGGGTAGCAACAAGCGCCACAAGTGCCTACCTCCCAACTGAAGCTGCCGGTGGCTCCTCTGTCGTAGCTCGTGCAGCTGCTCTGGCTACACTACATGCCCCTCCTTGTCCTCTCTCGGACCCTGACCGCGGCCCCAGCCCCGGCCTCTCGCGGCTCTATCAGGGGGCACAATATCTGATCGTCGGATCCAGCGGTGGATGTCCTCACCATCTATGAGAGAATAGAAAGACATAGATTTAGAAATCTAAAGTCAAGAAATTCGCATGATAAGGGATCAAATAAGTGAAGTTTCCTAACAGTTCCATAGCCTCTCGAAGATAAATACAAAAGTTTATGTACCGATCTGTGAGATTCTACTATTCTTGCTTTTGACAAGTAAAACCTATGTACCTAGGGCTTTGATACCAACTTGTCACTGACCAAATTTTCCTCTGTAGGATGTCGTGATGGAACCTAGTCTCTAAGAGTAGGTAAGCCTAACATTCAGGCAGAATTTAACTGAGAAAATGATAAAAACTTTAAAATAACTCAACAACTAACATAAAAGAACTCTGCAACTCAACAGAATAAAACTCCCAACATCCGGTGATACCAAGTCCCAAGCTCTACAACAGTATACTAAATATCCCCATACAACATTATCTATAAAAAGGGAAAATGAAATAGAACTAGGTAGAGGGTGACTCCGAGGCCCGCAGACGCCAGCAGGTATACCTTGAAGTCTCCATATCTAAACTCTAATCACCGGTGCCTAGGCCTGTAAGGCTACCTGGATCTGCATAAAAGGATGTGCAAAAGTGTAGAATGAGTAGACTACAATGTTACCCAATAAGTGCTAACCTCGGCAGAGTAGTGATGAGGTCAGGTCAACACCCTACTATAATAAATAAGAAAATTGAACAGGTATATGATAGTGTGATAATGATAAACAACAAAAATGAAACAATGAAGAAAATATACCAAGAATAGATACACTGAATTAAGGCATCACGAAAGTAAACAATGAATAATATGACAAGGAAACAAAGCAACAAACACACAAGTGATATAATTGAATGGTATTAGCAAGAATCACTACCGAGGTACTGCCTCACAGTCTCATATCACAAAACAAATCATAATCATTCCTTATATCACCGCGGGAGCCTTGCATTTAGTTTTGAAAATCATTTTTTCGAAATAGCTTCCCGTGTTTTAGCCCACCTTATCACACCACGTGGCTTCAAGTAGTTCCTCTACTACCAACAAGCATATCAAGACCACCTTATCTCACCACATGCATTTCGACCCCAATCCTTAATCCACCACATGTGTATCAATATCACAACATATAACTTTCTGGTGGACACCACTATATCCACCAGAATCTCGAGGACTCTTGGCCTCCCTGTCATGTCTCCTGGCCTTGCAAACCCTCCAATCTCCATGTGATTTCTACCACCTGCTGGTATGGAGTATCAGTCTCCAACTATCGAGCCATGCTGAATCTAATGCCATAGTTGAGCCTCTTGATAAATCGACGGACTCGATCTCTAATTGTGTAAACCAAGGCAGGTGCATATCTGGACAACTCACTAAACTTCAGAACATACTCTGATACGATCATAGAACCCTGGCACAACTGCTCAAACTGCTCGCGCCATGTATCCCAAAGGCTCCGGGGAACAAAATCTCAATTAAAACTCAAAAAATTGAGCCCATGTGAGTGAAGCTGCCTCGGTTGGGCTAGCCTCCTCCCAATCCCACCAAGACTAGTACGCTAGTCCGGATAGGTAGAAAGAAGTGAAAGAACCCCCGCTCGTCTTCACTATACCCATGTTATGGAGAATACAGTGGCACTTTTCCAGAAAGCCTTGTGCGTCCTCTGTAGCTAGGCCACTGAAAGAAGGAGGATGGTATTTTTTGTACCACTCAAGCCTGAGCTACTCCTCCTTAGAAGTTGATGCCCTAACCTCGGCTTGAACTGGGACAAGCAGCTGCACTTGTATAACCTATGGGACCTGCTCAACATGGAATCACTGCTCTAGGGTACGGGCCGCTGGAGTTTGAGCTCCTACCCTAGCCTGAGATGTTGCCGCTGCAAGTGGAATCAACCCCGCCTGAGCTAGATTACCAAATATGCTCAAGAATTGGGAGAGCGTATCTTGAAGTGCTGGGTTAGCAACAAGCGCCACAAGCGCCTACCTCCCAACTGAAGCTACCTGTGGCTCCTCTATCGTAGCTCGTGCAACTGCTCTGGCTACACTACATGCCCCTCCTTGTCCTCTCTCGGACCCTGACCGTGGCCCCAGCCCCGTCCTATCACGGCTCTAGCAGGGGGCACAATATCTGATCGTCGGATCCAGCGGTGGATGTCCTCACCATCTATGAGAGAATAGAAAGACATAGATTTAGAAATCTAAAGTCAAGAAATTCGCATGATAAGGGATCAAATAAGTGAAGTTTCCTAACAGTTCCATAACCTCTCGAAGATAAATACAAAAGTTTCTGTGCCGATCCGTGAGATTCTACTATTCCTGCTTTTGACACGTAAAACATATGTACCTAGGGCTTTGATACCAACTTGTCACTGACAAAATTTTCCTCTGTACGATGTCGTGATGGAACCTAGTCTCTAAGAGTAGGTAAGCCTAACATTCAGGCAGAATTTAACTGAGAAAATGATAAAAACTTTCAAATAACTCAACAACTAACATAAAAGAACTCTGCAACTCAACAGAATAAAACTCCCAACATCCGGTGATACCAAGTCCCAAGCTCTACAATAGTATACTAAATATCCCCATACAACATTATCTATAAAAAGGGAAAATGAAATAGAACTAGGTAGAGGGTGACTCCGAGGCCCGCAGACGCCGGCAAGTATACCTTGAAGTCTCCATATCTAAACTCTAATCACTGTTGCCTCGGCTGGTAAGGCTACCTGGATCTGCATAAAAGGATGTGCAAAAGTGTAGAATGAGTAAACTACAACGGTACCCAATAAGTGCTAACCTCGGTAGAGTAGTGATGAGGTCAGGTCAACACCCTACTATAATAAATAAGAAAATTGAACAGGTATATGATAGTGTGATAATGATAAACAACAAAAATGAAACAATGAAGAAAATATACCAAGAATAGATACACTGAATTAAGGCATCACGAAAGTAAACAATGAATAATATGCCAAGGAAACAAAGCAACCAAAACACAATTGATATAATTGAATTGTATTAGCAAGCATCAGTACTGAAGTACTGCCTCACAGTCTCATATCACAAAAAAAATCATAATCATTCCTTATATCACCGCGGGAGCCTTGCATTTAGTTTTGAAAATCATTTTTTCGAAATAGCTTCCCGTGTTTTAGCCCACCTTATCATACCACGTGGCTTCAAGTAGTTCCTCTACTACCAACAAGCATATCAGGAGCACCTTATCTCACCACATGCATTTCGAACCCAATCCTTAATCCACCATATGTGTATAAATATCACAACATATAACTTTCTGGTGGACACCACTATATCCACCAGAATCTCGAGGACTCTTGGCCTCCCTGTCATGTCTCCTGGCCTTGCAAACCCTCCAATCTCCATGTGATTTCTACCACCTGCTGGTATGGAGTATCAGTCTCCAACTATCGAGCCATGCTGAATCTAATACCATAGTTGAGCCTCTTGATAAATCGACGGACTAGATCTCTAATTGTGTAAACCAAGGCAGGTGCATATCTGGACAACTCACTAAACTTCAGAACATACTCTGATACGATCATAGAACCCTGGCACAACTGCTCAAACTGCTCGCGCCATGTATCCCAAAGGCTTTGGGGAACAAAATCTCAATTAAATCTAAAAAACTTGAGCCCATGTGAGTGAAGCTACCTCAGTTGGGCTAGCCTCCTCCCAATCCCACCAAGACTAGTACGCTAGTCCCGATAGCTAGAAAGAAGTGAAAGAACCCCCGCTCGTCTTCACTATACCCATGTTATGGAGAATACAGTGGCACTTTTCCAGAAAGCCTTGTGCGTCCTCTATAGCTAGGCCACTGAAAGAAGGAGGATGGTATTTTTAGTACCACTCGAGCCTGAGCTACTCCTCCTTAGAAGTTGATGCCCTAACCTCGGCCTGAACTGGGATAACCAGCTGCACTTGTATAAACTATTGGTCCTGCTCAACATGGAATCACTGCTCTGGGGTACGGGCCGCTGGAGTTTGAGCTCCTACCCTAGCTTGAGATGTTGCCGTTGCAAGTGGAATCAACCCCGCCTGAGCTAGATTACCAAATTTGCTCAAGAATTGGGCGAGCATTTCTTGAATTGCAGGGGTAGCAACAAGCGCCACAAGTGCCTACCTCCCAACTGAAGCTACCGGTGGCTCCTCTGTCGTAGCTCGTGCAGCTGCTCTGGCTACACTACATGCCCCTCCTTGTCCTATCCCGTACCCTGACCGCGGCCCCAGCCCCGATCTCTCGCGGCTCTATCAGGGGCCACAATATCTGATCGTCGGATCCAGTGGTGGATGTCCTCACCATCTATGAGAGAATAGAAAGACATAGATTTAGAAATCTAAAGTCAAGAAATTCGCATGATAAGGTATCAAATAAGTGAAGTTTCCTAACAGTTCCATAGCCTCTCGAAGATAAATACAAAAGTTTCTGTACCGATCCGTGAGATTCTACAATTCCTGCTTTTGACACGTAAAACCTATGTACCTAGGGCTTTGATACCAACTTGTCACTGACCAAATTTTCCTCTGTACGATGTCGTGATGGAACCTAATCTCTAAGAGTAGGTAAGCCTAACATTCAGGCAGAATTTAACTGAGAAAGTGATAAAAACTTTCAAATAACTCAACAACTAACATAAAAGAACTCTGCAACTCAACAGAATAAAACTCCCAACATCGGGTGATACCAAGTCCCAAGCTCTACAACAGTATACTAAATATCCCCATACAACATTATCTATAAAAAGGGAAAATGAAATAGAACTAGGTAGAGGGTGACTCCGAGGCCCGCAGACGCCGGCAGGTATACCTTGAAGTCTCCATATCTAAACTCTACTCACCGGTGCCTAGGCTGGTAAGGCTACCTGGATCTGCATAAAAGGATGTGCAAAAGTGTAGAATGAGTAGACTACAACGGTACCCAATAATTGCTAACCTCGGTAGAGTAGTGATGAGGTCAGGTCAACACCCTACTAGAATAAATAAGAAAATTGAACAGGTATATGATAGTGTGATAATGATAAACAACAAAAATGAAACAATGAAGAAAATATACCCAGAATAGATACACTGAATTAAGGCAATTAAGGCATCACGAAAGTAAACAATGAATAATATGACAAGGAAACAAAGCAACAAACACACAAGTGATATAATTGAATGGTATTAGCAAGCATCACTACCGAGGTACTGCCTCACAGTCTCATATCACAAAACAAATCATAATCATTCCTTATATCACCGCGGGAGCCTTGCATTTAGTTTTGAAAATCATTTTTTCGAAATAGCTTCCCGTGTTTTAGCCCACCTTATCACACCGTGCGGCTTAAAGAAGTTCCTCTACTACCAACAAGCATATCAAGACCACCTTATCTCACCATATGAATTTCGACCCCAATCCTTAATCCACCACATGCGTATCAATATCACAACATATAACTTTCTGGTGGACACCACTATATCCACCAGAATCTCGAGGACTCTTGGCCTCCCTGTCATGTCTCCTGGCCTTGCAAACCCTCCAATCTCCATGTGATTTCTACCACCTACTAGTATGGAGTATCAGTCTCCAACTATCGAGCCATACTGAATCTAATACCATAGTTGAGCCTCTTGATAAATCGACGGACTCGATCTCTAATTGTGTAAACCAAGGCAGGTGCATATCTGGACAACTCACTAAACTTCAGAATATACTCTGATACGATCATAGAACCCTGGCACAACTGCTCAAACTGCTCGCGCCATGTATCCCAAAGGCTTCGGGGAACAAAATCTCAATAAGATCTCTAAAAATTGAGCCCATGTGAGTGAAAATGCCTCGATTGGGCTAGCCTCCTCCCAAGCCCGCCAAGACTAGTATGCTAGTCCCGATAGCTAGAAAGAAGTGAAAGAACCCCCGCTCGTCTTCACTATACCCATGTTATGGAAAATACAGTGGCACTTTTCCAGAAAGCCTTATGCGTCCTCTGTAGCTAGGCCACTGAAAGAAGGAGGATGGTATTTTTTGTACCACTCGAGCTTGAGCTACTCCTCCTTAGAAGTTGATGCCCTAACCTCAGCTTGAACTAGGACAACCAGCTGCACTTGTATAACTTATGGGACCTGCTCAACATGGAATCACTGCTCTGGGGTACGGGCCGTTGGAGTTTGCGCTCCTACCCTAGCCTGAGATGTTGCCGTTGCAAGTGGAATCAACCCCGCCTGAGCTAGATTACCAAATATGCTCAAGAATTGGGCGAGTGTCTCTTGAAGTGCAGGGGTAGCAACAAGCACTACAAGTGCCTACCTCCCAACTGAAGCTACTGGTGGCTCCTCTGTCGTAGCTCGTGCAGCTGCTCTAGCTACACTACATGCCCCTCCTTGTCCTCTCCCGGACCCTGACCGCGGCCCCTGCCCTGGCCTCTTGCGGCTCTATCAGGGGGCATAATATCTGATCGTCGGATCCAGAGGTGGATGTCCTCACCATCTATGAGAGAATAGAAAGACATAGATTTAGAAATCTAAAGTCAAGAAAGTCGCATGACAAGGGATCAAATAGGTGAAGTTTCCTAACAGTTCCATAGCCTCTCGAAGATAAATACAAACGTTTCTATACCGATCCGTGAGATTCTACTATTCCTGCTTTTGACACGTAAAACCTATGTACCTAGGGCTTTGATACCAACTTGTCACTGACCAAATTTTCCTTTGTAGGATGTCGTGATGGAACCTAGTCTCTAAGAGTAGGTAAGCTTAACATTCAGGCAGAATTTAACTGAGAAAATGATAAAAACTTTCAAATAAATTAACAACTAACATAAAAGAACTCTGCAACTCAACAGAATAAAACTCCCAATATCAGGTGATACCAAGTCCCAAGCTCTACAACAATATACTAAATATCCCCATACAACATTATCTATAAAAAGGGAAAATGAAATAGAACTAGGTAGAGGGTGACTCCGAGGCCCGCAGACGCCGGCAGGTATACCTTGAAGTCTCCATATCTAAACTCTAATCATCGGTGCCTAGGCTGGTAAGGCTACCTGGATCTGCATAAAAGGATGTGCAAAAGTGTAGAATGAGTAGACTACAACGGTACCCAATAAGTGCTAACCTCGGTAGAGTAGTGATGAGGTCAGGTCAACACCCTACTATAATAAATAAGAAAATTGAACAGGTATATGATAGTGTGATAATGATAAACAACAAAAATGAAACAATGAATAATATGCCAAGGAAACAAAGCAACCAAAACACAAGTGATATAGTTGAATTGTATTAGCAACCATCACTACTGAGGTATTGCCTCACAGTCTCATATCACAAAACAAATCATAATCATTCCTTATATCACCGCGGGAGCCTTGCATTTAGTTTTGAAAATCATTTTTTCGAAATAGCTTCCCGTGTTTTAGCCCACCTTATCACACCACGTGGCTTCAAGTAGTTCCTCTACTACCAACAAGCATATCAAGACCACCTTATCTCACCACATGCATTTCGACCCCAATCCTTAATCCACCACATGTGTATCAATATCACAACATATAACTTTCTGGTGGACACCACTATATCCACCAGAATCTCGAGGACTCTTGGCCTCCCTGTCATGTCTCCTGGCCTTGCAAACCCTCCAATCTCCATGTGATTTCTACCACCTGCTGGTATGGAGTATCAGTCTCCAACTATCGAGCCATGCTAAATCTAATACCATAGTTGAGCCTCTTGATAAATCGACGGACTCGATATCTAATTGTGTAAACCAAGGCAGGTGCATATCTGGAAAACTCACTAAACTTCAGAACATACTCTGATACGATCATAGAACCCTGGCACAACTGCTCAAACTGCTCGCGCCATGTATCCCAAAGGCTCCGGGGAACAAAATCTCAATTAAATCTCAAACAATTGAGCCCATGTGAGTGAAGCTGACTCGGTTGGGCTAGCCTCCTCCCAATCCCACCAAGACTAGTACGCTAGTCCCGATAGCTAGAAAGAAGTGAAAGAACCCTCGCTCGTCTTCACTATACCTATGTTATGGAGAATACAGTGGCACTTTTCCAGAAAGCCTTGTGCGTCCTCTTTAGCTAGGCCACTGAAAGAAGGAGGATGGTATTTTTTGTACCACTCAAGCCTGAGCTACTCCTCCTTAGAAGTTGATGCCCTAACCTCGGTCTGAACTGGGATAACCAGCTGCACTTGTATAACCTATGGGACCTGCTCAACATGGAATCACTGCTCTGGGGTACGGGCCGCTGGAGTTTGAGCTTCTACCCTAGCCTGAGATGTTGCCATTGCAAGTGGAATCAACCCCGCCTGAGCTAGATTACCAAATATGCTCAAGAATTGGGCGAGCGTCTCTTGAAGTGCAGGGGTAGCAACAAGCACCACAAGTGCCTACCTCCCAACTGAAGCTACCTGTGGCTCCTCTGTCGTAGCTCGTGCAGCTGCTCTGGCTACACTACATGTCCCTCCTTGTCCTCTCGCGGACCCTGACCGCGGCCCCAGCCCCGGCCTCTCGCGGCTCTATCAGGGGGCACAATATCTGATTGTCGGATCCAGCGGTGGATGTCCTCACCATCTACGAGAGAATAGAAAGACATAGATTTAGAAATCTAAAGTCAAGAAATTCGCATGATAAGGGATCAAATAAGTGAAGTTTCCTAACAGTTCCATAGCCTCTCGAAGATAAATACAAAAGTTTCTGTACCGATCCGTGAGATTCTACTATTCCTGCTTTTGACACGTAAAACCTATGTACCTAGGTCTTTGATACCAACTTGTCACTGACCAAATTTTCCTCTGTACGATGTCGTGATGGAACCTAGTCTCTAAGAGTAGGTAAGCCTAACATTCAGGCAGAATTTAACTGAGAAAATGATAAAAACTTTCAAATAACTCAACAACTAACATAAAAGAACTCTGCAACTCAACAGAATAAAAATCCCAACATCCGGTGATACCAAGTCCCAAGCTCTACAACAGTATACTAAATATCCCCATACAACATTATCTATAAAAAGGGAAAATGAAATAGAACTAGGTAGAGGGTGACTCCGAGGCCCGCAGACGCCGGCAGGTATACCTTGAAGTCTCCATATCTAAACTCTAATCACCGGTGCCTAGGCTGGTAAGGCTACCTGGATCTGCATAAAAGGATGTGCAAAAGTATAGAATGAGTAGACTACACCGGTACCCAATAAGTGCTAACCTCGGTAGAGTATCGATGAGGTCAGGTCAACACCCTACTATAATAAATAAGAAAATTGAACAGGTATATGATAGTGTGATAATGATAAACAACAAAAATGAAACAATGAAGAAAATATACCAAGAATAGATACACTGAATTAAGGCAATTAAGGCATCACGAAAGTAAACAATGAATAATATGCCATGGAAACAAAGCAACCAAAACACAAGTGATATAATTGAATGGTATTAGCAAGCATCACTACCGAGGTACTGCCTCATAGTCTCATATCACAAAACAAATCATAATCATTCCTTATATCACCGCGGGAGCCTTGCATTTAGTTTTGAAAATCATTTTTTCGAAATAGCTTCCCGTGTTTTAGCCCACCTTATCACACCGTGTGGCTTAAAGAAGTTCCTCTACTACCAACAAGCATATCAAGACCACCTTATCTCACCATATGCATTTCGACCCCAATCCTTAATCAACCACATGCGTATCAATATCATAACATATAACTTTCTGGTGGACACCACTATATCCACCAGAATCTCGAGGACTCTTGGCCTCCCTGTCATGTCTCCTGGCCTTGCAAACCCTCCAATCTCCATGTGATTTCTACCACCTGCTGGTATGGAGTATCAGTCTCCAACTATCGAGCCATGCTGAATCTAATACCATAGTTGAGCCTCTTGATAAATCGACAGACTTGATCTCTAATTGTGTAAACCAAGGCAGGTGCATATCTGGACAACTCACTAAACTTCAGAACATACTCTGATACGATCATAGAACCCTGGCACAACTGCTCAAACTGCTCGCACCATGTATCCCAAAGTCTCCGGGGAACAAAATCTCAATTAAATCTCAAAAAATTCAGCCCATGTGAGTGAAGCTGCCTCGGTTGGGCTAGCCTCCTCCCAATCCCACCAAGACTAGTACGCTAGTTCCAATAGCTAGAAAGAAGTGAAAGAACCCCCGCTCATCTTCACTATACCCATGTTATGGAGAATACAGTGGCACTTTTCCAGAAAGCCTTGTGCATCCTCTGTAGCTAGGCCACTGAAAGAAGGAGGATGGTATTTTTTGTGCCACTCGAGCCTGAGCTACTCCTCCTTAGAAGTTGATGCCCTAACCTCGGCCTGAACTGGGACAACCAGCTGCACTTGTATAACCTATGGGACCTGCTCAACATGGAATCACTGCTCTTGGATACAGGCCGCTGGAGTTTGAGCTCCTACCCTAGCCTGAGATGTTGCCGTTGCAAGTGGAATCAACCCCGCTTGAGCTAGATTACCAAATATGCTCAAGAATTGGGCGAGCGTCTCTTGAAGTGCAGGGGTAGCAACAAGCGCCACAAGTGCCTACCTCCCAACTGAAGCTACCTGTGGCTCCTCTGTCGTAGCTCGTGCAGCTGCTCTGGCTACACTACATGTCCCTCCTTGTCCTCCCGCGGACCCTGACCGCGGCCCCAGCCCCGGCCTCTCGCGGCTCTATCAGGGGGCACAATATCTGATCGTCGGATCCAGCGGTGGATGTCCTCACCATCTATGAGAGAATAGAAAGACATAGATTTAGAAATCTAAAGTCAAGAAATTGGCATGATAAGGGATCAAATTAGTGAAGTTTCCTAACAGTTCCATAGCCTCTCAAAGATAAATACAAAAGTTTCTGTACCGATCCGTGAGATTCTACTATTCCTGCTTTTGACACGTAAAACCTATGTACCTAGGGCTTTGATATAAACTTGTCACTGACAAAATTTTCCTCTGTAGGATGTCATGATGGAACCTAGTCTCTAAGAGTAGGTAAGCCTAACATTCAGGCAGAATTTAACCGAGAAAATGATAAAAACTTTCAAATAACTCAACAACTAACATAAAAGAACTCTGCAACTCAACAGAATAAAACTCCGAACATCGGGTGATACCAAGTCCCAAGCTCTACAACAGTATACTAAATATCCCCATGCAACATTATCTATAAAAAGGGAAAATGAAATAGAACTAGGTAGAGGGTGACTCAGAGGCCCATAGACGCCGGCAGGTATACCTTGAAGTCTCCATATCTAAACTCTACTCACCGATGCCTAGGCTGGTAAGGCTACCTGGATCTGCATAAAAGGATGTGCAAAAGTGTAGAATGAGTAGACTACAACGGTACCCAATAAGTGCTAACCTTGGTAGAGTAGTGATGAGGTCAGATCAACACCCTACTAGAATAAATAAGAAAATTGAACAGGTATATGATAGTGTGATAATGATAAACAACAAAAATGAAACAATGAAGAAAATATACCAAGAATAGATACACTGAATTAAGGCAATTAAGGCATCACGAAAGTAAACAATGAATAGTATGACAAGGAAACAAAGCAACAAACACACAAGTGATATAATTGAATGGTATTAGCAAGCATCACTACCGAGGTACTGCCTCACAGTCTCATATCACAAAACAAATCATAATCATTCCTTATATCACCGCGGGAGCCTTGCATTTAATTTTGAAAATCATTTTTTCGAAATAGCTTCCCGTGTTTTAGCCCACCTTATCACACCGCGTGGCTTCAAGTAGTTCCTCTACTACCAACAAGCATATCAAGACCACCTTCTCTCACCACATGCATTTCGACCCCAATACTTAATCCACCACATGCGTATCAATATCACAACATATAACTTTCTGGTGGACACCACTATATCCACCAGAATCTCGAGGACTCTTGGCCTCCCTGTCATGTCTCCTGGCCTTGCAAACCCTCCAATCTCCATGTGATTTCTACCACCTGCTGGTATGGAGTATCAGTCTCCAACTATCGAGCCATGCTGAATCTAATACCATAGTTGAGCCTCTTGATAAATCGACAGACTTGATCTCTAATTGTGTAAACCAAGGCAGGTGCATATCTGGACAACTCACTAAACTTCAGAACATACTCTGATACGATCATAGAACCCTGGCACAACTGCTCAAACTGCTCGCACCATGTATCCCAAAGTCTCCGGGGAACAAAATCTCAATTAAATCTCAAAAAATTCAGCCCATGTGAGTGAAGCTGCCTCGGTTGGGCTAGCCTCCTCCCAATCCCACCAAGACTAGTACGCTAGTTCCAATAGCTAGAAAGAAGTGAAAGAACCCCCGCTCATCTTCACTATACCCATGTTATGGAGAATACAGTGGCACTTTTCCAGAAAGCCTTGTGCATCCTCTGTAGCTAGGCCACTGAAAGAAGGAGGATGGTATTTTTTGTGCCACTCGAGCCTGAGCTACTCCTCCTTAGAAGTTGATGCCCTAACCTCGGCCTGAACTGGGACAACCAGCTGCACTTGTATAACCTATGGGACCTGCTCAACATGGAATCACTGCTCTTGGATACAGGCCGCTGGAGTTTGAGCTCCTACCCTAGCCTGAGATGTTGCCGTTGCAAGTGGAATCAACCCCGCTTGAGCTAGATTACCAAATATGCTCAAGAATTGGGCGAGCGTCTCTTGAAGTGCAGGGGTAGCAACAAGCGCCACAAGTGCCTACCTCCCAACTGAAGCTACCTGTGGCTCCTCTATCGTAGCTCGTGCAGCTGCTCTGGCTACACTACATGTCCCTCCTTGTCCTCCCGCGGACCCTGACCGCGGCCCCAGCCCCGGCCTCTCGCGGCTCTATCAGGGGGCACAATATCTGATCGTCGGATCCAGCGGTGGATGTCCTCACCATCTATGAGAGAATAGAAAGACATAGATTTAGAAATCTAAAGTCAAGAAATTGGCATGATAAGGGATCAAATTAGTGAAGTTTCCTAACAGTTCCATAGCCTCTCAAAGATAAATACAAAAGTTTCTGTACCGATCCGTGAGATTCTACTATTCCTGCTTTTGACACGTAAAACCTATGTACCTAGGGCTTTGATATAAACTTGTCACTGACAAAATTTTCCTCTGTAGGATGTCGTGATGGAACCTAGTCTCTAAGAGTAGGTAAGCCTAACATTCAGGCAGAATTTAACCGAGAAAATGATAAAAACTTTCAAATAACTCAACAACTAACATAAAAGAACTCTGCAACTCAACAGAATAAAACTCCGAACATCGGGTGATACCAAGTCCCAAGCTCTACAACAGTATACTAAATATCCCCATGCAACATTATCTATAAAAAGGGAAAATGAAATAGAACTAGGTAGAGGGTGACTCAGAGGCCCATAGACGCCGGCAGGTATACCTTGAAGTCTCCATATCTAAACTCTACTCACCGATGCCTAGGCTGGTAAGGCTACCTGGATCTGCATAAAAGGATGTGCAAAAGTGTAGAATGAGTAGACTACAACGGTACCCAATAAGTGCTAACCTTGGTAGAGTAGTGATGAGGTCAGATCAACACCCTACTAGAATAAATAAGAAAATTGAACAGGTATATGATAGTGTGATAATGATAAACAACAAAAATGAAACAATGAAGAAAATATACCAAGAATAGATACACTGAATTAAGGCAATTAAGGCATCACGAAAGTAAACAATGAATAGTATGACAAGGAAACAAAGCAACAAACACACAAGTGATATAATTGAATGGTATTAGCAAGCATCACTACCGAGGTACTGCCTCACAGTCTCATATCACAAAACAAATCATAATCATTCCTTATATCACCGCGGGAGCCTTACATTTAGTTTTGAAAATCATTTTTTCGAAATAGCTTCCCGTGTTTTAGCCCACCTTATCACACCACGTGGCTTAAAGAAGTTCCTCTACTACCAACAAGCATATCAAGACCACCTTATCTCACCATATGCATTTCGACCCCAATCCTTAATCCACCACATGCGTATCAATATCATATCATATAACTTTCTGGTGGACACCACTATATACACCAGAATCTCGAGGACTCTTGGCCTCCCTGTCATGTCTCCTGGCCTTGCAAACCCTCCAAAATCCATGTGATTTCTACCACCTGCTGGTATAGAGTATCAGTCTCCAACTATCGAGCCATGCTAAATCTAATACCATAGTTGAGCCTCTTGATAAATCAATGGACTCGATCTCTAATTGTGTCAACCAAGGCAGGTGCATATCTGGACAACTCACTAAACTTCAGAACATACTCTGATACGATCATAGAACCCTGGCACAACTGCTCAAATTGCTCGCGCCATGTATCGCAAAGGCTTCGGGGAACAAAATCTCAATAACATCTCTAAAAATTGAGCCCATGTGAATGAAGCTGCCTCGGTTGGGCTAGCCTCCTCCCAAGCCCGCCAAGACTAGTATGCTAGTCCCGATAGCTAGAAAGAAGTGAAAAAACCCCGCTCGTCTTCACTATACCCATGTTATGGAGAATACAGTGGCACTTTTCCAGAAAGCCTTATGCGTCCTCTGTAGCTAGGCCACTGAAAGAAGGAGGATGGTATTTTTTGTACCACTCGAGCCTGAGCTACTCCTCCTTAGAAGTTGATGCCCTAACCTCGGCCTGAACTAGGACAACCAGCTGCACTTCTATAACTTATGGGACATGCTCAACATGGAATCACCGCTCTGGGGTACGGGCCGCTGGAGTTTGCGCTCCTACCCTAGCCTGAGATGTTGCTGTTGCAAGTGGAATCAACCCCGCCTGGGCTAGATTACCAAATATGCTCAAGAATTGGGCGAGCGTCTCTTGAAGTGCATGGGTAGCAACAAGCACCACAAGTGCCTACCTCCCAACTGAAGCTACCTGTGGCTCCTCTGTCGTAGCTCGTGCAGCTGCTCTGGCTACACTACATGCCCCTCCTTGTCCTCTCGCGGACCCTGACCGCGGCCCCAGCCCTGGCCTCTCGCGGCTCTATCGGGGGAACAATATCTGATCGTCGAATCCAGCGGTGGATGTCCTCACCATCCATGAGAGAATAGAAAGACATAGATTTAGAAATCTAAAGTCAAGAAATTCGCATGATAAGGGATCAAATAAGTGAAGTTTCCTAACAGTTCCATAGCCTCTCGAAGATAAATACAAAAGTTTCTGTACCGATCCATGAGATTCTACTATTCCTGCTTTTGACATGTAAAACCTATGTACCTAGGGCTTTGATACCAACTTGTCACTGACCAAATTTTTCTCTGTAGGATGTCGTGATGGAACCTAGTCTCTAAGAGTAGGTAAGCCTAACATTCAGGCAGAATTTAACTGAGAAAATGATAAAAACTTTCAAATAACCCAACAACTAACATAAAAGAACTCTGCAACTCAACAGAATAAAACTCCCAACATCGGGTGATACCAAGTCCCAAGCTCTACAACAGTATACTAAATATCCCCATACAACATTATCTATAAAAAGGGAAAATGAAATAGAACTAGGTAGAGGGTGACTCCGAGGCCCGCAGACGCCGGCAGATATACCTTGAAGTCTCCATATCTAAACTCTACTTACCGGTGCCTAGGCTGGTAAGGCTACTTGGATCTGCATAAAAGGATGTGCAAAAGTGTAGAATGAGTAGACTACAACGGTACCCAATAAGTGCTAACCTCGGTAGAGTAGTGATGAGGTCAGGTCAACACCCTACTAGAATAAATAAGAAAATTGAACAGGTATATGATAGTGTGATAATGATAAACAACAAAAATTAAACAATGAAGAAAATATACCAAGAATAGATACACTGACTTAAGGCAGTTAAGGCATTACGAAAGTAAACAATGAATAATATTACAAGGAAACAAAGCAACAAACACACAAGTGATATAATTGAATGGTATTAGCAAGCATCACTACCGAGGTACTGCCTCACAGTCTCATATCACAAAACAAATCATAATCATTCCTTATATCACCGCGGGAGCCTTGCATTTAGTTTTGAAAATCATTTTTTCGAAATAGCTTCCCGTGTTTTAGCCCACCTTATCACACCGCGTGGCTTAAAGAAGTTCCTCTACTACCAACAAGCATATCAAGACCACCTTATCTCACCATATGCATTTCGACCCCAATCCTTAATCCACCACATGCGTATCAATATCACAACATATAACTTTCTGGTGGACACCACTATATACACCAGAATCTCGAGGACTCTTGGCCTCCCTGTCATGTCTCCTGGCCTTGCAAACCCTCCAAAATCCATGTGATTTCTACCACCTGCTGGTATGGAGTATCAGTCTCCAACTATCGAGCCAT
The DNA here is from genome assembly GCF_000715075.1 of Nicotiana tabacum. Lineage (NCBI taxonomy): Eukaryota > Viridiplantae > Streptophyta > Magnoliopsida > Solanales > Solanaceae > Nicotiana > Nicotiana tabacum. Next base: position 41,918 of record NW_027438541.1, read on the forward strand.
GCTGAATCTAATACCATAGTTGAGCCTCTTGATAAATCAATGGACTCGATCTCTAATTGTGTAAACCAAGGCAGGTGCATATCTGGACAACTCACTAAACTTCAGAACATACTCTGATACGATCATAGAACCCTGGCACAACTGCTCAAATTGCTCGCGCCATGTATCGCAAAGGCTTCGGGGAACAAAATCTCAATAACATCTCTAAAAATTGAGCCCATGTGAATGAAGCTGCCTCGGTTGGGCTAGCCTCCTCCCAAGCCCGCCAAGACTAGTATGCTAGTCCCGATAGCTAGAAAGAAGTGAAAGAACCCCGCTCGTCTTCACTATACCCATGTTATGGAGAATACAGTGGCACTTTTCCAGAAAGCCTTATGCGTCCTCTGTAGCTAGGCCACTGAAAGAAGGAGGATGGTATTTTTTGTACCACTCGAGCCTGAGCTACTCCTCCTTAGAAGTTGATGCCCTAACCTCGGCCTGAACTAGGACAACCAGCTGCACTTCTATAACTTATGGGACATGCTCAACATGGAATCACCGCTCTGGGGTACGGGCCGCTGGAGTTTGCGCTCCTACCCTAGCCTGAGATGTTGCTGTTGCAAGTGGAATCAACCCCGCCTGAGCTAGATTACCAAATATGCTCAAGAATTGGGCGAGCGTCTCTTGAAGTGCAGGGGTAGCAACAAGCACCACAAGTGCCTACCTCCCAACTGAAGCTACCTGTGGCTCCTCTGTCGTAGCTCGTGCAGCTGCTCTGGCTACACTACATGCCCCTCATTGTCCTCTCGCGGACCCTGACCGCGGCCCCAGCCCTGGCCTCTCGCGGCTCTATCGGGGGCACAATATCTGATCGTCGGATCCAGCGGTGGATGTCCTCACCATCTATGAGAGAATAGAAAGACATAGATTTAGAAATCTAAAGTCAAGAAATTCGCATGATAAGGGATCAAATAAGTGAAGTTTCCTAACAGTTCCATAGCCTCTCGAAGATAAATACAAAAGTTTCTGTACCGATCCATGAGATTCTACTATTCCTGCTTTTGACATGTAAAACCTATGTACCTAGGGCTTTGATACCAACTTGTCACTGACCAAATTTTCCTCTGTAGGATGTCGTGATGGAACCTAGTCTCTAAGAGTAGGTAAGCCTAACATTCAGGCAGAATTTAACTGAGAAAATGATAAAAACTTTCAAATAACCCAACAACTAACATAAAAGAACTCTGCAACTCAACAGAATAAAACTCCCAACATCGGGTGATACCAAGTCCCAAGCTCTACAACAGTATACTAAATATCCCCATACAACATTATCTATAAAAAGGGAAAATAAAATAGAACTAGGTAGAGGGTGACTCCGAGGCCCGCAGACGCCGGCAGGTATACCTTGAAGTCTCCATATCTAAACTCTACTTACCGGTGCCTAGGCTGGTAAGGCCACTTGGATCTGCATAAAAGGATGTGCAAAAGTGTAGAATGAGTAGACTACAACGGTACCCAATAAGTGCTAACCTCGGTAGAGTAGTGATGAGGTCAGGTCAACACCCTACTAGAATAAATAAGAAAATTGAACAGGTATATGATAGTGTGATATTGATAAACAACAAAAATGAAACAATGAAGAAAATATACCAAGAATAGATACACTGAATTAAGGCAGTTAAGGCATTACGAAAGTAAACAATGAATAATATTACAAGGAAACAAAGCAACAAACACACAAGTGATATAATTGAATGGTATTAGCAAGCATCAATATCGAGGTACTGCCTCACAGTCTCATATCACAAAACAAATCATAATCATTCCTTATATCACCGCGGGAGCCTTGCATTTAGTTTTGAAAATTATTTTTTCGAAATAGCTTCCCGTGTTTTAGCCCACCTTATCACACCGCGTGGCTTAAAGAAGTTCCTCTACTACCAACAAGCATATCAAGACCACCTTCTCTCACCATATGCATTTCGACCCCAATCCTAATCCTTAATCCACCACATGCGTATCAATATCACATATATAACTTTCTGGTGGACACCACTATATCCACCAGAATCTCGAGGACTCTTGGCCTAGCTGTCATGTCTCCTGGCCTTGCAAACCCTCCAATCTCTATGTGATTTCTACCACCTGCTGGTATGGAGTATCAGTCTCCAACTATCGAGCCATGCTGAATCTAATACCATAGTTGAGCCTCTTGATAAATCGACGGACTCGATCTCTAATTGTGTAAACCAAGGCAGGTGCATATCTGGACAACTCACTAAACTTCAGAACATACTCTGATACGATCATAGAACCCTGGCACAACTGGTCAAACTGCTCGCGCCATGTATCCCAAAGGCTCCGGGGAACAAAATCTCAATTAAATCTCAAACAATTGAGCCCATGTGAGTGAAGCTGACTCGGTTGGGCTAGCCTCCTCCCAATCCCACCAAGACTAGTACGCTAGTCCCGATAGCTAGAAAGAAGTGAAAGAACCCTCGCTCGTCTTCACTATACCCATGTTATGGAGAATACAGTGGCACTTTTCCAGAAAGCCTTGTGCGTCCTCTGTAGCTAGGCCACTGAAAGAAGGAGGATGGTATTTTTTGTACCCCTCAAGCCTGAGCTACTCCTCCTTAGAAGTTGATGCCCTAACCTCGGTCTGAACTGGGATAACCAGCTGCACTTGTATAACCTATGGGACCTGCTCATGGAATCACTGCTCTGGGGTACGGACGGCTGGAGTTTGAGCTCCTACCCTAGCCTGAGATGTTGCCGTTACAAGTGGAATCAACCCTGCCTGAGCTAGATTACCAAATATGCTCATGAATTGGGCGAGCGTCTCTTGAAGTGCAGGGGTAGCAACAAGCACCACAAGTGCCTACTTCCCAACTGAAGCTACCGGTGGCTCCTCTGTCGTAGCTCGTGCAGCTGCTCTGGCGACACTACATGCCCCTCCTTGTCCTCTCCTGGACCCTGACCGCGGCCCCAGCCCCGGCCTCTCGCGGCTCTATCAGGGGGCACAATATCTGATCGTCGGATCCAGAGGTGGATGTCCTCACCATCTATGAGAGAATAGAAAGACATAGATTTAGAAATCTAAAGTCAAGAAATTCGCATGATAAGGGATCAAATAAGTGAAGTTTCCTAACAGTTCCATAGCCTCTCGAAGATAAATACAAAAGTTTCTGTACCGATCCGTGAGATTCTGCTATTCCTGCTTTTGACACGTAAAACCTATGTACCTAGGGCTTTGATACCAACTTGTCACTAACCAAATTTTCCTCTGTAGGATGTCGTGATGGAACGTAGTCTCTAAGAGTAGGTAAGCCTAACATTCAGGCAAAATTTAACTGAGAAAATGATAAAAACTTTCAAATAACTCAACAACTAACATAAAAGAACTCTGCAACTCAACAGAATAAAACTCCCAACATCGGGTGATACCATGTCCCAAGCTCTACAACAGTATACTAAATATCCCCATACAACATTATCTATAAAAAGGGAAAATGAAATAGAACTAGGTAGAGGGTGACTCCGAGGCCCGCAGACGCCGGCAGGTATACCTTGAAGTCTCCATATCTAAACTCTACTCACCGGTGCCTAGGCTGGTAAGGCTACTTGGATCTGCATAAAAGGATGTGCAAAAGTGTAGAATGAGTAGACTACAACGGTACCCAATAAGTGCTAACCTTGGTAGAGTAGTGATGAGGTCAGGTCAACACCCTACTAGAATAAATAAGAAAATTGAACAGGCATATGATAGTGCGATAATGATAAACAACAAAAATGAAACAATGAAGAAAATATACCAAGAATAGATACACTGAATTAAGGCAATTAAGGCATCACGAAAGTAAACAATGAATAATATGACAAGGAAACAAAGCAACAAACACACAAGTGATATATAATAAGTCATCAATTCTTGGCAGCGGATATCTTTTTTTGATAGTGGCCTTGTTCAACTGCCGATAATCTATACACATCCGCATCGAGCCATCTTTTTTCTTTACAAATAATACTGGTGCACCCCAGGGCGAGATACTGGGTCTAATGAATCCCTGATCAAGCAAGGCTTGTAACTGCTCTTTCAATTCTTTCAACTCTGGCGGGGCCATACGGTATGGTGGAATAGAAATGGGCTGAGTGCCAGGAGCCAAATCAATACAGAAGTCAATATCTCTATCGGGTGGCATCCCCGGCAGATCTACAGGAAATACTTCCGAAAATTCACGAACAACTGGTACTGAGTCCATAGAAGGACATCCGCACTGGGATCGCGAATATAAGCCAAATAGGATAGACACCCTTTCTCTACCATACGCCGAGCTTTCATATAAGAAATAACCCTGCTGGTAGAATGGCCAGGAGTTCCTTTCCACTCTAATCGAGGTAACCCCAGCATAGCTAGGGTCACTGTCTTGGCATGACAGTCCAATATAGCATGATAAGGAGACAGCCAATCCATACCCAAGATGACATCAAAATCTACCATAACAAGAAGTAGAAGATCCACACTAGTTTCAAGATTACCAATAGTAACCACACATGAACGGTAGACATGATTTACTACCACAGAGTCTCCCATCGGTGTAGATACACACACAGAAGCACTCAGAGAATCACAAGGCACAACCAAATATGAAGCAAAATAGAAGGACACATAGGAATAAGTAGATCCTAGATCAAATAAAACTAAAGCATCTCTATGGCAAACTGGAATAATACCTATGATCACAGCATCAGATGACTCAGCCTCAGGCCTAGCTGGAAAAGTATAAAATTGGGGCTGGGCCCCACCACTCTGAACTGCATCTCTGGGACGGCCTCTAACTGGCTGGCCTCCACCTCTAACGGTCTGACCTCCACCTCTAATGTCCTGACCTCCACCTCTAATGGCATGACCTCCACCTCTAACTGTTTGACACCTACCTCTAGCTGGCTGAGCAGGCGGTGAAGCAACCGGTGCCGGTATGATGGCACGAGAATCTTGCCGAGATCTATTACTCGCCAGTCTAGGGCAATACCTCCTGATGTGACCAATGTTCCCACACTCATAACACCCATCCTGATGTCATGGCTGCTGAAGCTGAAGCTAACTCAGATGGGGCGGATAACCACTGTAGTAACTCTGGAGTGGTGGTGCACTGATTGGAGCTGAATATGCACTGAATACTGGCTGTCTAGAGTAAGGCATAATAGGACCGTTACTCCCTGAAGCACCGGGAGATACATTGAGTGCTGAATGAAACGGTCTAGGAGGATGACCCCTACCAAAATTACCCCTGCCTCCAGACGAGGCACCACTGAACTGACGAGGCCTCTTATCGAAACTCTGCCCTCTTTCCTGTGCAAGGACCATCTCGATCCTCCTTGCGACATTAGCAGCCGCCTGAAAAGAAATCTCACTTCCGGTCTCCTTGGCCATCTGAAGTCTGATAGGGTGAGTGAGTCCCTCAATGAAACTCCTCACTCTCTCTCCCTCCGTAGGTAGTAAAAGGAGAGCATGACGGGCCAAAGCCACAAAACGGGACTCATATTGAGTAACAGTCATACTGCCCTGCTGTAGACGCTCAAATTGCTTGCGAAATTCCTCTCTCAGTGTGATAGGGAGGAACTTCTCCAGAAATAGCTGAGAGAACTGCTCCCAGGTAAGTGTAGGTGATCCGAGTGGTCGTGCCAAGGTATTTTCGAAAATTGATTTGAGATCTGGTTACCATCAGTTAAAGATTAGGGCATCTGATGTCCCTAAGACAGCTTTTCGGACTCGGTATGGGCATTACGAGTTCCTAGTGATGTCATTTGGGTTGACAAATGCTCCAGCAGCATTTATGGATTTGATGAATCGGGTGTTCAAGCCTTATTTGGATTCTTTTATGGTTGTATTTATTGATGATATCTTGATTTACTCCAGCAGTCGAGAGGAGCATGAGCGGCATCTTCGACGTGTGCTTCACACCTTGAAGAATAATCAGTTATATGCCAAATTTTCAAAATGTGAGTTTTGGTTAGACTCAGTTGCCTTTTTGGGACATGTTGTATCGGCAGAAGGCATAAAAGTGGATCCTAAGAAGATTGAGGCTATTCAGAATTGGCCTAGACCTGCTTCGGTTACAAAGATCCGGAGTTTCCTAGGTTTGGCAGGTTATTATCGTCAGTTCGTGGAAGGGTTTTCATCTATAGCAAGCACCTTGACTAGACTAACCCAGAAGGGTGTTCCATTCAGATGGTCAGACGAGTGTGAGTTGAGCTTTCAGAAGCTCAAGACCGCCTTGACTACGGCGCCAGTATTGGTATTACCCACTAGTTCAGGATTGTATATGGTATATTGTGACGCATCTCACATTGGGCTTGGTGCAGTATTAATGCAAGATGGCAAGGTAATTGCATATGCGTCGCGGCAGTTGAAAGTTCACGAGAAGAATTATCCTATTCATGACTTAGAATTGGCAGCCATTGTTCATGCGTTGAAAATTTGGAGGCATTACCTCTACGGTGTCTCGTGTGAGGTATTTACTGATCATCGCAGCCTTCAGTACCTGTTCAAACAAAAGGATCTTAATTTGAGGAAAAGAAGATGGATGGAGTTGTTGAAAGACTATGATATCACCATTTTGTATCACCCCGGAAAGGCCAATGTGGTGACCGATGCTTTGAGTAGAAAGGCTGTGAGTATGGGCAGTCTTGCGTATATTTCGGTTGGTGAGAGGCCATTAGCTGCAAATGTTCAAACTTTGGCTAATCAGTTCGTAAGTTTAGATGTTTCAGAACCCAGTTGGGTTCTAGCTTGTACAGTCGCTCGGTCTTCTTTATATGAGAGCATCAGAGAGAGGCTGTATGATGATCCTCACTTACTTGTCCTTAAGGACACGATGTGGCACGGTGATGCCAAACGGGTTACTGTGGGGAAAGATGGAATTCTGCGAATGCAGGGCCGTATTTGTGTGCCTAATGTGGATGGGCTTCGTGAATTAATTCTTGAAGAGGCACACAGTTCCAGGTATTCTATTCATCCAGGTGCCGCAAAAATATATCAAGATTTGGGGCAACATTATTGGTGGAGGAGAATGAAAAAGGATATAGTTGCACATGTAACTCGGTGTCTGAATTGTCAGCAAGTTAAGTACGAGCATCAGAGACCTGGTGGTTTATTTGAGAAGTTAGAAATTCCTGAGTGAAAGTGGGAGCGTATCACAATGGATTTTGTTGTTGGGCTCCCACGGACTCAGAGAAAATTTGACGCAGTTTGGGTCATTGTGGACAGGTTGACCAAGTCAGCCCATTTCATTCCAGTGGCAGTTACCTATTCTTCAGAGAGGTTAGCTGAAATTTACATTGGTGAGATTGTCCGCCTTCATGGTGTGCCCATGTCTATTATTTTAGATTGAGGTACGCAGTTTACCTCACATTTTTGGAGGGCTATACAGCGTGAGTTAGGCACGCAGGTGGAGTTGAGTACAGCATTTCATCCACAGACAGACGGACAGTCAGAGCGCACTATTCAGATATTGGAAGATATGCTTCGCGCTTGTGTTATAGACTTTGGAAGTTCTTGGGATCATTTCTTGCCACTTGCGGAGTTTACTTATAATAACAGCTACCAGTCGAGCATTCAGATGGCTCCATATGAGGTATTATACGGAAGGCGATGCCGATCGCCAGTTGGTTGGTTTGAACCGGGAGAGGCTCGGTTGTTGGGTACCGATTTGGTACAGGATGCCTTGGATAAGGTCAAGATTATTCAGGATCGACTTCGCACAGGTATCTAATATCTATAATCGATTATATGTATTATACTATGTAATACATATGACCATATTAATATGTATATTAATATAAATTACATTAACTCAAGGAATATAAATAGTGATAACCTTATTATAATATTACTATATATAAAATAGGTTATCACAAATATAATAATACTATACACATATTAACCATATAAATTGTACCTAATTATATATGATTATTATCTCTTATGATTATGTGATAATATCGTATGTATAGGTTTAATATAATCAATTATATACATATAGGTTCATACGATCTATAGCATAATGCCACTTACTGTGCATTATAGTATACTTATTATATACTATAATGTTCATAAACTAATTATAGTAATCATACGATAAGTTATGGTTAATACATAACCTACGTATATAATCCAATATACTATAATTTATTATATCATATACTAAAATATACCAACCAATACTAATATGATCATATCTATTGATAATATCCTTAATGTGTAACCATACTATAGATATCAATTAGGAACAATTTGCATATAGGTATCATATAGTATATGTGTTAATTATATCTAAGATATACTTATTATAATCAATAGTCATGATAATTAACTATATTAGATAGTATTAATTATAATTGCTATCAATATAGGTATCATAATGCTCAATATACAATTCATAGTAAATAACTAATTATGATAATCCTATTATAATTATTATAATGATAATAACATACCATATAATAAATAACTCGTTATAGATAGTAAATTATTGCATATTAAATAATAATAATTTAATATGTAGGTACCTTATACTTAATTATGGTATGGTATGAGATAATAACTATTGGTAAGTTAATATGTAATAACTACTGGTGATATAATAATTTATATTGTATTTATAATTAGTTCTATACTCTTTGGGGTTACTACATCATTAAAAAACTGCAGAAGAGATATAACACATTAGTGTATGGTGAGGTATAAATACCCGAATAGTGATTTCACATAACTTATCGTAGTGAAATCATATGATTATTATGATATAGTAACTATTATAAGTAATAATCATAGTATATAATACTCTATATAACCATATATAGAGTTATTAGTTATAATACATTAGTGTATGGTGATAGTTAGCCCTATTATGTCATTGGTGGATACGATCATAATATGATGAACATTTATCAATTCAATAACCATATAGGTTTGGGAAATATATTAGATATTAAATAGTATCTAATATAACTCATTATGGTATAGTTCAATTTTCATTAGTTGCTGAGTAATTGTCAAATAATATTCACCTATTTATCCATGGTTATGGTATAATATTGATAATTACCTATATAACATTAAATAATAATATTAATGTTGATAATTATTATATTAAGGTTAAACATAATGACCATAGTTATAATATGGTCATTATAACTATCTTAAATAATATGCATATAGTATAATTAGAGTATGATTGATATAGTATAATGGTTAAATTAGTATGATTATAATAATCACTTATTATGATTTATACAATTATGGTTTATACTAATAACCATAATTTAATACGTATATACGGGCTAAATGGTTAAGTATAGATAACCATAATTAACTAATGATATTTATTATGTGTTATCAATAACTATATATCAATAGTGATATTATCCTATCATTGATAATTATACTCGTTACAAGAATTTATAATTATATTATCATAAATTAATTACATTGCAAATTTGTATAACTATATATATATATAACCTATAGGTTATTATTGTTAATACATCTGTTTCCTAATACCTATCACAAATTATAATTAGTATAATATGTATAATTTATATGAATATCAATATTAGATATTATATTATATTGTACTATAGGCTAATTACGATAATACTATAGTAATATTATCATTGTATAAATTTACAATAAAGATATCATGATCATAATACGTATAGTTAGCATACAATACTAATATCATTGATAGTATAACTGGTATATTAGTATTAATATTATCGTAATGACTATAAATGTATTATATTAATACATTGGTTAATATAATCAATAGTGTAGATTTTGGGTTGTATGCACGTATAATTACTTCATACTAGGCCTGGACTATTATTAAGTATATATGTCATTATAGAAGTATCTGCTAACTAAACAATCATATGACTATTAAGGTTTAAGCATAGGATATTCATACCACATAGTCACAGATGACTATATATGATATCCGTACATTCACTTCGAGAGTAATAATATCGGGATATAATATGTAAATATTATATGATACCCAATAACCTTATAATATAATACATATTTAGGTATTATATTAATATCAGGTATAATTATATATTTTATTGTAGTTATGGGTTTATAGATATATGTTTAATAGAGTTATGATAACTGGTTTACATATATATATTATTATACCTATATATGTATATATATATATAAAATAGTTTAAATAATTATATGTATTAATAACTTGGTATGATACCTATGTAAATATAATATAGGTGATTGATATCTCCAGCATATTTATTATAAATTGATAACTATATAATTAAGTGTTAAATAATATATTTATACTTGTGATATACTTGGGTAATATAGGTAATCATATAATATTAACATACATATATCTTATAATACTATGCACAATTACTCAGGTTAAATTTACTAATATCAATACTAAGATATTGTATTAACAATCATTACTATAATATCATATATAATCACATATATAATTATCAAGTTACTAAGTATAACTATATGGTTTCATATGTGTTACACATATTGTCATAATTACTTATTTATGGATAATATAGTAAAATTATCCATAATAATCTTATCATAATTATTATACATAGTTACCTTATTATATATATATAGATAATATAACATTATATTAACTATTATCAATAGTATTGTATAATAGATATATATATCAATAGTATAAACATTATTGATAACTTCTGAACACCTATTAGTAATATGAAAATTACATATCTAATTTGTAATAAATATGAGATAATTATTATGGTCAATATTAGTAATGAATCAATTACTTACATTTAATTCTCATGTCTGGGTAATGAGTTTGGACGCAGATTGACTAAGTGATTGCATAGTAATTGTGACTGCGAAAAGATATAACAAGATACCAGATTGAGGCTAAGCAGGTGGATTATTAGGTTAAGTAACCATCTAAGATATAATTCTTCATAGAAACATAGCTCTCTGTCAAGGGTAGTGCACACGCATACGTGCCAAGTGGTATATGCATAACTCCTATAAAATATAGGACTTAACACCAATAAGAAAATATTAAGGTTAATACTTGTTACTTATAATACTATGATAAATGTATTTTAGTTATATGGAGTTACCAATAATAACTATAACTATTACATTATAATATAAGTATACCTATATAACAATTGTATTCATTGATGATCATAACCGTATGTCTAATTGATCAATATACATATGTATATATTTCATCAATAATAATTAATAATAACATATGTGTATGGTGAGGTATAAATACCCGAATAGTGATTTCACATAACTTATCGTAGTGAAATCATATGATTATTATGATATAGTAACTATTATAAGTAATAATCATAGTATATAATACTCTATATAACCATATATAGACTAATATTACATAACTAATAGATATGGTTATTAAATTAAATAAATTATATAATGATAGTTATGTATATAAATTAATTTATTTTGTACAATGATTGTATAATCATGTATAATTAATATCTAATATGTTTAACTTATTGTACATATATTAGGTATACTATTGATTTTATTATATTAGTGTATGTATAATAATTATATTAACGTATATGACTATAAGGTATATATAAAATATATTAACATATATAATATAATTAATACAGAGTAACTATATTAATATTATAGTTATATGATCATAGGTAATAACTATAATATATGATAATATGATAATAAATTATATTATATCGATTAAATACATTGGTTAACTAAGTTATGGAATATGAATAAATATGTTAACATACCAATATGCTATACCTAGTTAACATATTATATTATGTTACATATTAACTATAATATGTTAATTATAGTTAATAATAGGTTATTTATTAACTATATATCAATATACGTATATATATAATAATATTGTCAATATTATGATACAGTATTATAGGAATATAATATAACGATTCCATAGATTTAATTATATTAATAACATAATATTGGTCATGTATGGATATCATAATAGCATACATCACTATGTTTATAATATTAGTATGTTAACATTATATTGTACCTATCATATTAATAAGTAAATAGGTATATCCTTATAACTACCTATAGATAATATTAGATAATATATCTTAATTACTTAAGGTATAAGTTATTAAAAATATTATATATTAATATATTATAATAATTTGTTAATACATATTCATATTATATTTAATGAGATATTGTCAATATAAATATTTATATATAAATATTGATTAATGACTATATTATAATAGTATTTATATTTAACCATTTAGTACAAAATATGTTACTATTAGTATATCAATAGTGAGATACATATGTAATGATCACAAATTATTTATATCATATTAAGATCATTAAATAACTTGTATATATTAGTATATATATATATATACTATTATAATTATAATACATATAAGTATAATTATATATAATTAACATATCTTGGATTAAATGTTTACTTAGTATTATATTTAATCATAATATTCATGATAATCGTATTAAGCACATAAACCTTATAACATATGTTTATATTTTGGATAATTATAGTAACTATTACAACCTATCCATCATCTATATAATAACCATACGACACAGGTATATATACCAATATATACCTGTATAATCACTATAATTATAGGTACCTATAATGCCACTACTGATTATATTCATATATGTTAAATTCATAATAGTGATAACCTTATTATAACTATGATAACCTATAATCCATAGTTATTTTACCTTAAGTTATCAATATCAATTGGTATATAACCCGTTATGGTATAGTGGTATAATTACTTATAGTTATTTTACCTTAAGTATGGTAAAATAATTATATTATGTTATCTGGTATTATACGTGAAAATATAATAATTTCAAATATAGGATAACTTAGATAAAATTATCAGGATATGTTATAGTATAATATTACATCTATCATATATAGTTCATGATATATTATCTTAGATATAATATGGTTTACAATCAATATTATATTATAACATGATATTATATTAATAACTATATTACATAACCATACTATATTATGAAGTATTATGATATTATGTAATAATATATTAGTAAGTTAAATATCATTAATATCTAAATTTAGTTATCTACTGGGTATAATAACTATTTATGAGAAGGTTATTAATACATATTGTTAAAAAGGTTTGCATAGTCATATATGATATCATGGCTTTTCATATTGATACACTAGTATGTTCATAAGTTACATTAATCAGTATTGGGTGATAATGTTAATATCTCAAGTATTACTATAATTACTATATGGTATATTACTTTAGTCATATTATAATAACAATACATATATTATATGATTATATATGTAGTTTATTATGATATCACATTATAATTTCATAACATTAAATATAGTACAATAATAATCAAAACTATATGATAATATATACCTATGTATTCTCATATATATACAATAATTAAGTACCAATGACACATATAATAAACTATACCTATTATTTATAGGTAGTTATTATCCAATTAGTAATATAATTTATCAACTATGCATATTAGTATAAGCATGGTCCTAAGATAACTCTTATACTCAACAATGGTTATACCATAGGTATCAATAAATTTGTGATACTTTATATATAGATACACATATGTGTAAATTATATGATCTAAGATAGTATATATAATATCATTTATATATAATTAGGTACAATTCCAACACTTATTGGTTTTTAGATATTATACTCTTAATATCCTATTATACATATATAAATTATTATAGTAATTGTATTTATTGATATAGTATTACATAAATTAAATATATTAATTTACTATTCTATGTATATCTCATACCTAATAGTATATAATAATTAGGTTAAACATATACCTATTGGTCATATTATAGTATACGTTGATTATGATTACTATAATTAGTTATATATTATATTATACGATATTATCATATGATAATATTTGGTTACTATAATAGTTATCATAATGTATATGATAATTATGTTATACTAAGATAACTGGTAACTATTTATTAGGTATTACAATAAATAACTATATATCATATTATATTATTTATATCATATGATGTTATTATATATAGATAGTTATTTATTATCATAATTATACTAAGATATATTTACTATCATATGAATTACTCACTAAATTATATGATCTATATTAATTATATCATACCAATATGATATCCTACGTATATAATCATTATTACATATATTACTTAATAATATAGGATATTATAATGTCATAGTATACCAGATATCTAGGTATTATTACCTATAATATAATAATATTATAACTTATCTAACCTATAATATTATAAATTATATGTAATTGATTATACCTGTGTATCATACTATTATTTAATACTTTACAATAGTATTAAATAGGTGAATCATACTATTAAATGTATTTAGGTTTACTTATAGATATTATCTTATGTATCTAATATACTACCTGTTATAAATATATCATGATTATTAGTGTAAATTATATTAACTTATGGGTATCATCTATATCAATAATTATATAGGTTACCATATTATACTCTATATAAGTATACTTATGATACATAGGTACTTATAGTTAAATATGATAGTAATATGATAAATAAAATATTATTATGTATTATATCCTCAGATAACCTATCATGTTACATAGTGTATAATTTACCTATGCATAAGTATGATATAGTATACTGTTTACATAATATACCCATCGTAATAAATATATCCATATTAATCATTGATAAATTATGTACCATATAATAGTAAGGTTAACCATAAGTTCTACATTATGATATCAATACATCATATAGGTACATAATTATATATTAGTGTAGATTTTGGATATTTACCATTATGTATTACCATATTAACAATATACTATTTATACTATTTATTATAACCATACCACTGTTATAACTATATGTTTATACATATTAATAAATATATCTATAGTAATTATAACTATGTAATAAGATATATGGTATCCATAGTAATATCTATTAACTATTCATAATGTACTAGTGACCTATTAATAACATGTTATGTATCATTATATGTTATAATATAGGATACTTAGTTATAGTATATTAGTATCTATATACAATAGCTATTACAGTGATATTATGTAATATAATATTATATTTGATAATATGGAAATTCAATTATTTATGATACTTATAATCATACTAATTTAAGTTTACCAACGTATCATAATAGTATATATATAACTCAGATGATATAATTATGTTATAGCTAAAGTTATATTACTATTGGTAACATAATATACTATGGGTAATATAATATATAATTATAACCAATATTTAACATTATACAACATATAGAGTAACTATATGATACCTATATGTTATGATTATAATTAGTTATATATTATGATGTATATCATAATGATATATTTGAGATAACTATATCACACAATCTTTTATAGTATAATCACTCATAATAAACATACCCTATATGATCATTAACTAATTAACTAAATAATCATATGATATATTATCATATCATTAAATACTATAATTTGGGTTAAATTATCTATTAAACATAAGTAATGTATTCTTACTTATGTTATCACTAATATAGTTTATAACTATATATTTATAGTAAATTAGTTATTGAACCTATATGTATATATATTATGATATAATATCTAAGTATCAAATCATATGGGTACATAAACATTATAGGCATATTTATTATGTACATATTTATTATAACAAGCATATTAGTTTTACTTATGTTTAATAGATAATTTAAATATATACAATTACTAGATAATAATCACATAATGTAAGTTAAATATTATATTATAGTATATGGCAATCATAATGATATAGGTAAGAACATAAGTATATGATATAAAGTATAGTATGATATAATATAATTAGTGATTATTTAATTTTATATAGGTAATTATCAATATTATACCATACACATGGATAAATAGGTGGATATTATTAGTTATGTTAACTTATATTATGTTAAATATTACTTATAATTATGTAATTCATAATTAACAATATATGTACTTCCATAAGTGTACTTAATATATACATAATTTAGTTTATTATCTTAATTATGATAACATACATATTCTAATTACTATATATGTGTTAATTATCTATAATAACTATATATATAGTTAATATAACTTGGGTTAACCTATTGTTAATTAAATATTATAGAGATGTATATTAGTGGAATATATAGATATATTTATTAATATGTATCAACATATAGTTATAATAGTGGTATGGTTATAATAAATAGTATATTGTTAATATGGTAATACATAATGGTAAATATCCAAAATCTACACTAATATATAATTATGTACCTATATGATGTATTGATATCATAATCTAGAACTTATATTAATCATAATATAGTATGATTATGTTAGATACCTAAATGATTCATATAATGCTATAATTATGATTAATAGCATTATTGATATTAGTATGATATACATATCAATTACATATTATAGTTGTATATACGGAATAGTATTACATATTAATATAAACTATGGTATATTGATATATTAATATAAGTATAGGTATATTAGTTAATTATGATACATATAGTAAAAATAGATATTATGGGTTATAATACCCAATTTAATTAATCTATTAAATATTATATTATAATTCACTATGATATCTTATTAATTACCTAATAATTCATAGTCTATTATTAATATATATCGGTACATATATAGATATAACTATTATTATAATATTTTCATAGTGTATATATTGACCATAATAATTATCTCATATTCATTACAAATTAGATATGTAATTTTCATATTACTAATAGTTGTTCAGAAGTTATCAATCATAGTATTAATAACAATAATTATATCTGATAACATTACCTATAGTTATCAATTGTTAAGTTATTATATGAAATGAGTATTAATTAATAATGGTTAATCTATTTATAATGCTTGAGAATATATAATAATAACCAAATCAGTATACTATTATAATAACTTATAATATGATAGACACAATATACTATATCATACTTAATCTTAATTTTGGGTGACATATGTGTTAATAACTGTATCGTAGATATATGGTTACATAATATTAATTATTATTACATTAATTATATGAATATGATTATAATTATGGTATCCATACCATATGAAATATTATATAGATAATTCATAATTGGAATAATCATTTATAGGATATACTGGTACATTATAAATTATACAATATTATACATAATCATAACTATATTATTGTGTTTATGAGTACCTATTATATATGATATAATAATCTAATATATCAGTCAACTAATTAGATATAATTATAATTATTCATGATACTTAATAATTATTACCTTATAAGTGTTAATATCAACTATGATATAATTATCTACCTAAACCAATATAATGTAATAGTTATTTAATAAGGTTATAGTATAATATTATTCACCATACTAGTTATATAATGAATTGATAATTACCTATCAATATTATATGTAGATATCATATTATATGATAATATAAATATTGATAATTATATATCTATCCGGCTAACTATCACCCGGATAGATATAGCTATATCTTTAGTAATGTTTATAATTCGTACACATTTAACAATACTAAGAGTGATAATTACTTAGGTTATTTGGTATTTGTAGTGACTATACCATTAATTATAAGTTTACCAACGTATCATACCCAATATTATAATTGCATATGTATAACCTATTTACACAATCATTACCTCACTTGTGATATTAACCTATTCAGATAGTTTATTATGATATTTTATTCAAGAACTTATATTGATAGCAATATTTAGTATCATTATGTCAACCATAGTATTATACTTAATGTAATGATTATATGTATAAGTCAATACCTAATAATTTTATATACGGATAATTAAATATAGTAAGTAATATTATAATAATGTTATATGGTTATTCTATAATTGTTTAGCCAATTACAAATCTAGAATAAAATTTATATATTAATAATTATTAATACTAATTATGTAATACCTAATATGTAATACCTTATACATTGATAATATCTAAAGTTATATTACTATTGGTTATAATGGATTATTACTATGTAATTAACATCTGTAATATAAAATAATATTGTAATTAATACATATTATTAATATTCATATAATAGTTAATTATCCTATTACTATATGTATTATACACAATTAATAATTATGGTTTGATATTAGTGTATCAATTATAATATTTTACACAAGCATTATAAGTAACCTATTATGGTATTTATCATAGTTAATTGTATTTATACATTATAAGCATTATAAGCATTATAAGCATTCCGAATGGGTCCGGGCCCCCCGGACCCCGGTCGCCTAAAATTTTTTCGGGCCATCAAATACGACCTGAGAAACTATAGCTACCGCCCCGCCATGACCGTTCCTCTTTTTTTGCTTTTTACGGCCAAAAAACTAGAATTCCGCCCGATTCCCATATTTTCGTGTGCAGCCCATGCCTTCCGAATGGGTCCGGACCCTGATCCCCTAAAAAAATTTTGAGCCATAAAATACGACCTCAGGAACCATAGTCATCGCTCCGCCATGACCATTTCTCATTGTTTTGAATTTTACGGCCAAAAAACTAGAATTTTGCCCGATTCTCTTTTTTCGTGTGCTACACGCCTTCCGAGTGGGTCAGGGTCCCGCCCCAATCGCCTAAAAATTTTTTTGGGCCATCAAATATGACCTAAGGAACCATAGACATCACCCCGCCATGACCGTTCCTCCGTTTTTTGCTTTTTACGGCTAAAAAACTAGAATTCTCCTGGTTGCCATATTTTCGTATGCTATAGCCCACGCCTTCCGAATGGGTCCGGCCCCCCCGGACCCTGATCGTGTAAAAACTTTTCGGGCCATCAAATACTATCTAAGGTACCATAGTCACCGCCCTCCATGATAGTTCCACTTTTCTTGCGTTTTACCATCGAAAGAACTAGAATTTCGCCCGATTCCCATATTTTCGTGTGCTATAGCCCACGCTTTCCTAGTGGGCAGTGCCCCCCAGACCTGGTTCACCTTACATTTATCCGGGACATCAAGTACGACCTAAGGTACCATAGTCACCGCCCCACCATGACCGTTCCTTGTTATTTTGATTTTTACGTCTAAAAAACTAGAATTCCGCCTGATTCCCATATTTTCGTGTCGCCTTCCGAGTGTGCCAGGCCTCGGTGACCCGGATCGCCTTAAAGTTTTTTGGGCCAGCAAATACGACCTTAGGAACCATAGTCACCCCCTTCCATGAGCGTTCTTCCTTTTTTGCATTTTACGGCCAAAAAACTAGAATTTTGCCCGATTGTCATATTTCGTGTGCTATAGCCCACGCCTTGCGAATGGGTCCGGCCCCCCCGAACCCCGATCGCCTAAAATTTTTTCGGGCCATCAAATACGACCTAAGGAACAATAGCCACTGCCCCGCCATGATTGTTCCTAGTTGTTTTGCTTTTTACGGCCAAAAAACTAGAATTTCGCCCGATTGCCATATTTTCGTGTGCTAGCCCACGCCTTCCGAATGGGTCCGGGCACCCTGGACTCCGATCGCCTAAAATTTTTTTGGGCCATCAAATACGACCTAAGAAACCATAGTCACCGCCCCGCCATGATCGTTCCTCGTTGTTTTGCTTTTTACGACCAAACAACTAGAATTCCGACCGATTCTCATATTTTTGTGTCGCCTTCCGAGTGTGCCTGGCCTTGGAGACCCGGATCGCCTAAAATTTTTCCAGGCCATCAAATACGACCTAAGGAACCATAGATACCACCCCGCCATGAACGTTCCTCATTTTTTTCTTTTTGCGGCAAAAAGACTAGAATTTTGCCTGATTGCCATATTTTCGTGTGCTATATCCCACGCCTTCCGAATGGTTTCGGATCCCCCGGACCGCGATCGCCTAAAACATTTTCGGGCCATCAAATACTAGCTAAGGTACCATAGTCACCGCACGCCATGACAGTTCCTCTTTTTTTTGCCGTTTACGGCCAAAAAAACTAGAATTCCATGTGATTCCCCTATTTTCGTGTACTATAACCCACGCCTTCCCAGTGGGTAGTGCCCCCCGGACCCGGTTCGCCTAAAATTTATCCGGAAAGTCAAATAGGACCTAAGGTACCATAGTCACTGCCCCACCATGACCGTTCCTTGTTGTTTTGATTTTTATGACAAAAAAACTAGAATTCCGCTCAATTCGCATATTTTTGTGTCGCCTTCCGAGTGTGCCGGGCCTCGGTGACCCGGATCTCCTAAAACTTTTCGGGCCATCAAATACGACCTTAAGATCCATAGTCACCTGCTTCCATGAGCGTTCTTCCTTTTTTGCATTTTCCGGCCAAAAAACAAGAATTTCGCCCGATTGCCATATTTTCGTGTGCTATAGCCCACGCCTTCCGAATGGGTCCGGGTCCCCCGTAGCCGGATGGCCTAAAATTTTTCTGGGCCATCAAATACGACCTAAGGAACCATAGTCACCGCTTTCCATGACCGTTCTTCCTTTTTTGCATTAGAGTCCAAAAAACTAGAATTCTGCTTGATTCCCAGATTTTCGTGTGCTATAACCCACGCCTTCCGAATGGGTCCGGGACCCCCGGACCCCGATCGCCTAAAATTGTTTTGGGCCATCAATTACGACCTAAGGAACCATAACCCCTGCCCCGCTCTGACCGTTCCTCGTTCTTTCACTTATTACGGCTAAAAAACTAGAATTCTGCCCGATTTCCATATTCTTGTGTGCGCCCACGCCCTATGAGTGGACCCAGGCCCCCCAGACCCCGATCGCCTAAAATTTTTTTGGGCCATCAAATACGACCTAATGAACCATAGTCACTGCCCCGCCATGACCGTTTCTCATTGTTTTGATTTTTACGGCCAAAAAACTAGAATTTTTCCCGATTGCCATATTTTTTTGTGTGCTATATAGCCCACGCCTTCCGAATGGGTCCGGGACCCCCGGGCCCCGATCACCTAAAAATTTTTCAGGCCATCAAATACGACCTCAGGAATCATAGTCACCGCCCTGCCATAACCGTTTCTCGTAGTTTTGCGTTTTACGGTAAAAAAATTAGAATTTTGCCCGATTCCCATTTTTTTGTGTGCTATAGCCCACGCCTTTCGAGTGGGTTAGGGTCCCGCTCCAATCGCCTAAAATTTTTCAAAGCCATCAAATACGACCTAAGGAACCATAGTCACCACCCCTCCATGACCGTTCCTCGTTGTTTTGCTTTTTACGACCAAACAACTAGAATTCCGCCCGATTCCTATATTTTCGTGTCGCCTTCCGAGTGTGCTGGGCCTCGGTGACCCGGATCACCTAAAAGTTTTTTGGGCCATCAAATATGACCTAAGGAACAGTAGACATCACCCCGCCAAGACCCTTTGCACGTGTTTTTGCCTTTTACGGCCAAAAAACTAAAATTCGCCCGATTGCCATATTTTCGTATGCTATAGCCCCCGATTTCCTAGTGGGCAGTTCCCATCGGACCCGGTTCGCCTAAAAATTTTCCAGGCTATCAAATACGACCTAAGGAACCATAGTCACTGCTTGCCATGAGCGTTCTTCCTTTTTTGCATTTTGCGGCCAAAAAACTAGAATTTCGCCTGATACCCATATTTTCGTGTGCTATAGCCCACGCCTTCCGAATGGGTCCGAGCCACCCGGACCCCAATCGCCTAAATTTTTTCCGGGCCATCAAATACGACCTAAATAACCATAGCCACTTCCCCGCCATGACCGTTCCTGGTTGTTTTTGCTTTTTACGGCCAAACAACTAGAGTTCCGCTCGATTCCCATATTTTTGTGTTGCCTTTCGAGTGTGCCGCGCCTCGGTTACCCGGATCGCCCAAACTTTTCTGGGCCATCAAATACAACCTAAGGAACCATAGACATTGCCCTGCCATGACCGTTCTTCATTTTTTTGCTTTCTATGGCCAAAAAAACTAGAATTTCGCCAGATTGCCATATTTTCGTGTGCTATCCTTCTGAATGGGTCCGGGACCCCAGACCCTGATCGCGTAAAAACTTTTCGGGCCATCAAATACGAGCTAAGGTACCATAGTCACCTCCTTCCATGACACTTCCTCTTTTGTTTGCATTTTACAACCAAAAAAACTAGAATTCCGCCCGATTCCCATATTTTCGTTTGCTATAACCCACGCTATCCTAGTGGGCAGTGCCCCCCGGACCCAGTTCGCCTAAAAAATTTCCTGTCCATCAAATATGACCTAAGGAACCATAGTTACTGCTTTCCATGAGCGTTCTTCCTTTTTTGCATTTTGCAGCCAAAAAACTAGAATTCTGCCTGATTCCCATATTTTCATGTGCTACAGCCCACGCCTTCCGAATGTGTCAGGGCCCCTCGGACCCCGATCGCCTAAAATTTTCCCGGGCCATCAAATACGACCTGAGAAACCATAGACACCGCCCCTCCATGAACTTTCCTCGTTTTTTTTTGCTTTTTGCACCAAAAAAACTAGAATTTCGCCTGATTGCCATATTTTCGTGTGCTATATCCCACGCCTTCCGAATGGGTCCGGGCCCCCCGGACTGTGATCGCCTAAAACATTTTCGGGCCATCAAATACGAGCTAAGGTACCATAGTCACCGCCCGCCATGAGAGTTCCTATTATTTTGCCGTTTACTGCCAAAAAAACTAGAATTCCGCCTGATTCCCTTATTTTCGTGTGCTGTAGCCCACGCCTTCCCAGTGGGCAGTGCCCCCGGACCCGGTTCGCCAAATATTTATCCGGGAAGTCATATAGGACCTAAGGTACCATAGTCACCACCCCATCATGACTGTTCCTTGTTGTTTTGATTTTTATGACAAAAAACTAGAATTCCGCTCAATTCGCATATTTTTGTGTCGCCTTCTGAGTGTGCCGGGCCTCGGTGACCCGGATCTCCTAAAATTTTCTGGGCCATCAAATACGACCTTAGGATCCATATTCACCCATTTCCATGAGCGTTCTTCCTTTTTTGCATTTTCCGGCCAAAAAACAAGAATTTTGCCCGATTGCCATATTTTCGTGTGCTATAGCCCACGACTTCTGAATGGTTCCGGGTCCCCCGTAGCCGGATGGATTAAAAATTTTCCGGGCCATCAAATACGACCTAAGGAACCATAGTCACCGCTTGCCATGAGCATTCTTCCTATTTTGCATTTGAGTCCAAAAAACTAGAATTCCGCTTGATTCCCAGATTTTCATGTGCTATAACCCACGCCTTCCGAATGGGTCCGGGACCCCCGGACCTCGATCGCCTAAAATTTTACCGGGCCATCAAATACGACCTAAGGAACCATAACCCCCGCCCTGCCATGACCATTCCTCGTTCTTTTGCTTATTATGGCCAGAAAACTAGAATTCCGCCCGATTCCCATATTTTTGTGTGCTATAGCCCACGCCTTCCGAGTGGACCCAGGCCCCCCAGACCCCGATCGCCTAAATTTTTTTGGGTCCATCAAATACGACCTAAAGAACCATAGACACCGCCCCGCCATGAACTTTTCTCATTTTTTTGCTTTTTGCGGCAACAAAACTAGAATTTCGCCTGATTGCCATATTTTCGTGTGCTATATCCCACGCCTTCCGAATGGGTCCGGGCCCCCCGGACTGCGATCGCCTAAAATACTTTCGGGCCATCAAATACGAGCTAAGGTACCATAGTCACCACCCGCCATGACCGTTCCTCTTTTTTTGCTGATTACGGCCAAACAAACTAGAATTCCACCCGATTCCCTTATTTTCGTGTGCTGTAGCCCACGCCTTCCCAGTGGGAAGTGCCCCCCGGACCCGGTTCGCCTAAAATATATCCCGAAAGTCATATAGGACCTAAGGTACCATAGTCACCACCCCACCATGACCGTTCCTTGTTGTTTTGATTTTTATGACAAAAAAACTAGAATTCCGCTCAATTCGCATATTTTTGTGTCGCCTTCTGAGTGTGCCGGGCCTCGGTGACCCGGATCTCCTTAAATTTTTCGGGGCATCAATACGACCTTAGGATCCATAGTCACCCGCTTCCATGAG
This sequence comes from Nicotiana tabacum, assembly GCF_000715075.1. Classification (NCBI taxonomy): domain Eukaryota; kingdom Viridiplantae; phylum Streptophyta; class Magnoliopsida; order Solanales; family Solanaceae; genus Nicotiana; species Nicotiana tabacum. Next base: position 66,068 of record NW_027438541.1, read on the forward strand.
CGTTCTTCATTTTTTGGATTTTCTGGCCAATAAACAAGAATTTCGCCCGATTGCCATATTTTCGTGTGCTATAGCCCACGCCTTCCGAATGGGTCCGGTTACCCGGAGTCGGATGGCCTAAAAACTTTCCGGGCCATCAAATACGTTCTAAGGAACCATAGTCACCGCTTGCCATGAGCGTTCTTCCTTTTTTGCATTTGAGTCCAAAAAACTAGAATTCCGCTTGATTCCCAGATTTTCGTGTGCTATAACCCACGCCTTCCGAATGGGTCCGGGACCCCCGGACCCCGATTGGCTAAAATTTTTCCGGGCCATCAAATACGACCTAAGGAAGCATAACCCCCACCCCGCCATGACCGTTCCTCGTTCTTTTGCTTATTACTGCCAAAAAACTAGAATTTCGCCCAATTCCCATATTTCTGTGTGCAATAGCCCACGCCTTCCGAGTGGACCCAGGCCCCCCAGACCTCGATCGCCTAAACTTTTTTTGGTCCATCAAATACGACCTAAGGAACCATAGATACCGCCCCGCCATGAACTTTCCTCATTTTTATGCTTTTTGCGCTAAAAAAACTAGAATTTCGCGTGATTGCCATTTTTTCGTGTGCTATATCCCACGCCTTGCGAATGGGTCCGGGCCTCCCAGACTGCGATCGCCTAAAATATTTTTGGGCTATCAAATACGAGCTAAGGTACCATATTCACCGCCCGCCATGACAGTTCCTATTTTTTTTTGCCGTTTACGGCCAAAAAAACTAGAATTCCCCTCGATTCCCTTATTTTCGTGTGCTATAGCCCACGCCTTCCCAGTGGGCATTGCCCCCGGACCCGGTTCGCCTAAAATTTATCCGGGAAGTCATATAGGACCTAAGGTACCATAGTCACCACCCCACCATGACCGTTCCTTGTTATTTTGATTTTTACAACAAAAAAAACTAGAATTCCGCTCAATTCGCATATTTTCGTGTCGCATTCCGAGTGTGCCGGGCCTCGATGACCTGGATCCCCTAAAATTTTCCGGGCCATAAAATACGACCTTAGGATCCATAGTCACCCGCTTCCATGAGCGTTCTTCATTTTTTGGATTTTCTGGCCAATAAACAAGAGTTTCGCCCGATTGCCATATTTTCGTGTGCTATAGCCCACGCCTTCCGAATGGGTCCGGGCACCCAGAGCCAGATGGCCTAAAAACTTTCCGGGCCATCAAATACGACCTAAGGAACCATAGTCACCGCTTCCCATGAGCGTTTTTCCTTTTTTGCATTTGAGTCCAAAAAACTAGAATTCCGCTTGATTCCCAGATTTTCGTGTGCTATAACCCACGCCTTCCGAATGGGTCCGGGACCCCCGGACCCCGATTGGCTAAAATTTTTCCGGGCCATCAAATACGACCTAAGGAAGCATAACCCCCACCCCGCCATGACCGTTCCTCATTCTTTTGCTTATTACTGCCAAAAAACTAGAATTTCGCCCAATTCTCATATTTCTGTGTGCAATAGCCCACGCCTTCCGAGTGGACCCAGGCCCCCCAGACCTCGATCGCCTAAACTTTTTTTGGTCCATCAAATACGACCTAAGGAACCATAGACACCGCCCCGCCATGAACTTTCCTCATTTTTATGCTTTTTGCGCCAAAAAAACTAGAATTTCGCGTGATTGCCATTTTTTCGTGTGCTATATCCCACGCCTTGCGAATGGGTCCGGGCCTCCCGGACTGCGATCGCCTAAAATATTTTTGGGCCATCAAATACGAGCTAAGGTACCATATTCACCGCCCGCCATGACAGTTCCTATTTTTTTTGCCGTTTACGGCCAAAAAAACTAGAATTCCCCTCGATTCCCTTATTTTCGTGTGCTATAGCCCACGCCTTCCCAGTGGGCATTGCCCCCGGACCCGGTTCGCCTAAAATTTATCCGGGAAGTCATATAGGACCTAAGGTACCATAGTCACCACCCCACCATGACCGTTCCTTGTTATTTTGATTTTTACAACAAAAGAAACTAGAATTCCGCTCAATTCGCATATTTTCGTGTCGCATTCCGAGTGTGCCGGGCCTCGATGACCTGGATCCCCTAAAATTTTCCGGGCCATAAAATACGACCTTAGGATCCATAGTCACCCGCTTCCATGAGCGTTCTTCATTTTTTGGATTTTCTGGCCAATAAACAAGAGTTTCGCCCGATTGCCATATTTTCGTGTGCTATAGCCCACGCCTTCCGAATGGGTCCGGGCACCCAGAGCCAGATGGCCTAAAAACTTTCCGGGCCATCAAATACGACCTAAGGAACCATAGTCACCGCTTGCCATGAGCGTTTTTCCTTTTTTGCATTTGAGTCCAAAAAAACTAGAATTTCGCTTGATTCCCAGATTTTCGTGTGCTATAACCCACGCCTTCCGAATGGGTCCGGGACCCCCGGACCCCGATCGCCTAAAATTTTTCCAGGCCATCAAATACAACCTAAGGAAGCATAACCCCCACCCCGCCATGACCGTTCCTCGTTCTTTTGCTTATTACTACCAAAAAACTAGAATTTCGCCCAATTCCCATATTTCTGTGTGCAATAGCCCACGCCTTCCGAGTGGACCCAGGCCCCCCAGACCTCGATTGCCTAAAATTTTTCTGGTCCATCAAATACGACCTAAGGAACCATAGACACCGCCCCGCCATGAACTTTCCTCATTTTTTTGCTTTTTGCGCCAAAAAAACTAGAATTTCGCCTGATTGCCATTTTTTCGTGTGCTATATCCCACGCCTTGTGAATGGGTCCGGGCCTCCCGGACTGCGATCGCCTAAAATATTTTTGGGCCATCAAATACGAGCTAAGGTACCATAGTCACCGCCTGCCATGACAGTTCCTATTTGTTTTTGCCGTTTACGGCCAAAAAAACTAGAATTCCCCTCGATTCCCTTATTTTTCGTGTGCTATAGCCCACGCCTTCCCATTGGGCATTGCCCCCGGACCCGGTTCACCTAAAATTTATCCGGGAAGTCATATAGGACCTAAGGTACCATAGTCACCACCCCACCATGACCGTTCCTGGTTATTTTGATTTTTACAATAAAGAAAACTAGAATTCCGCTCAATTCGCATATTTTCGTGTCGCCTTCCGAGTGTGCCGGGCCTCGATGACCCGGATCCCCTAAAATTTTCCGGGCCATAAAATACGACCTTAGGATCCATAGTCACCCGCTTCCATGAGCATTCTTCATTTTTTGGATTTTCTGGCCAATAAACAAGAGTTTCGCCCGATTGCCATATTTTCGTGTGCTATAGCCCACGCCTTCCGAATGGGTCCGGGCACCCGGAGCCAGATGGCCTAAAAACTTTCCGGGCCATCAAATACGACCTAAGGAACTATAGTCACCGCTTGCCATGAGCTTTCTTCCTTTTTTGCATTTGAGTCCAAAAAAACTAGAATTCCGCTTGATTCCCAGATTTTCGTGTGCTATAACCCACGCCTTCCGAATGGGTCCAGGACCCCCGGACCCCGATCGCCTAAAATTTTTCCGGGCTATCAAATACGACCTAAGGAAGCATAAACCCCACCCTGTCATGACCGTTCCTCGTTCTTTTGCTTATTACTGCCAAAAAACTAGAATTTCGCCCAATTCCCATATTTCTGTGTGCAATAGCCCACGCCTTCCGAGTGGACCCAGGCCCCCCAGACCTCGATCGCCTAAAATTTTTCTGGTCCATCAAATACGACCTAAGGAACCATAGACACCGCCCCGCCATGAACTTTCCTCATTTTTTTGCTTTTTGCGCCAAAAAAACTAGAATTTCGCCTGATTGCCATTTTTTCGTGTGCTATATCCCACGCCTTGCGAATGGGTCCGGGTCTCCCGGACTGCGATCGCCTAAAATATTTTTGGGCCATCAAATACGAGCTAAGGTACCATAGTCACCGCCCGCCATGACAGTTCCTATTTGTTTTTGCCGTTTACCGCCAAAAAAACTAGAATTCCCCTCGATTCCCTTATTTTCGTGTGCTATAGCCCACGCCTTCCCAGTGGGTATTGCCCCCGGACCCGGTTCGCCTAAAATTTATCCGGGAATTCATATAGGACCTAAGGTACCATAGTCACCACCCCACCATGACCGTTCCTTGTTATTTTGATTTTTATAATAAAAAAAACTAGAATTCCGCTCAATTCGCATATTTTCGTGTCGCCTTCCGAGTGTGCCGGGCCTCGATGACCGGGATCCCCTAAAATTTTTCGGGCCATAAAATACGACCTTAGGATCCATAGTCACCCGCTTCCATGAGCGTTCTTCATTTTTTGGATTTTCTGGCCAATAAACAAGAGTTTCGCCCGATTGCTATATTTTCGTGTGCTATAGCCCACGCCTTCCGAATGGGTCCGGACACCCGGAGCCAGATGGCCTAAAAACTTTTCGGGCCATCAAATACGACCTAAGGAACCATAGTCACCGCTTTCCATGAGCGTTCTTCCTTTTTTGCATTTGAGTCCAAAAAAACTAGAATTCCGCTTGATTCCCAGATTTTCGTGTGCTATAACCCCCGCCTTCCGAATGGGTCCGGGACCCCCGGACCCCGATCGCCTAAAAATTTTCCAGGCCATCAAATACGACCTAAGGAAGCATAACCCCCACCCCGCCATGACCGTTCCTCGTTCTTTTGCTTATTATTACCAAAAAACTAGAATTTCGCCCAATTCCCATATTTCTGTGTGCAATAGCCCACGCCTTCCGAGTGGATCCAGGTCCCCCAGACCTCGATCGCCTAAAATTTTTCTGGTCCATCAAATACGACCTAAGGAACCATAGACACCGCCCCGCCATGAACTTTCCTCATTTTTTTGCTTTTTGCGCCAAAAAAACTAGAATTTCGCCTGATTGCCATTTTTTCGTGTGCTATATCCCACGCCTTGCGAATGGGTCCGGGCCTCCCGAACTGCGATCGCCTAAAATATTTTTGGGCCATCAAATACGAGCTAAGGTACCATAGTCACCGCCCGCAATGACAGTTCCTATTTGTATTTGCTGTTTACGGCCAAAAAAACTAGAATTCCCCTCGATTCCCTTATTTTCGTGTGCTATAGGCCTTCCCGGTGGGCATTGCCCCCGGACCCGGTTCGCCTAAAATTTATCCGGGAAGTCATATAGGACCTAAGGTACCATAGTCACCACCCCACCATGACCGTTCCTTGTTATTTGGATTTTTACAATACAAAAAACTAGAATTCCGCACAATTCGCATATTTTCGTGTCGCCTTCCGAGTGTGCCGGGCCTCGATGACCCGGATCCCCTAAAATTTTCCGGGCCATAAAATACGGCCTTAGGATCCATAGTCACCCGCTTCCATGAGCGTTATTCATTTTTTGGATTTTCTGGCCAATAAACAAGAATTTTGCCCAATTGCCATATTTTCGTGTGCTATAGCCCACGCCTTCCGAATGGGTCCGGGCACCCGGAGCCGAATGGCCTAAAAACTTTTCGGGCCATCAAATACGACCTAAGGAACCATAGTCACCGCTTGCCATGAGCGTTCTTCCTTTT
>NW_027438542.1:0-32500 GCF_000715075.1 Nicotiana tabacum
AAGGATATAGTGGCAAATAAGAGAAGGTTAACTGAATTTGAGACCGGCGCACTTACTGAGGAGTGCACTTCCAGGATTCAACATAAGCTTCCACAAAAGCTTAAGGATCCGGGTACTTTTACCATCCCCGTGAGGATTTGTGAAATTGATGTAGGTAGAGCCTTGTGTGATTTGGGAGCAAGTATCAATCTGATATCGTTGTCAATGTTCAAACAATTGGGATTAGGAGCTCTGAGACCCACTACGGTGCTGCTACAGTTAGCTGATAGATCTAATGTTTATCCTGAGGGGGTAAATGAGGACGTCTTGCTGCAGATTGCGAAGTTTATTTTCCCTGCAGATTTTATGATCCTGGACTACGAGGCTGAGGAGTTAGTTCCTATCATCTTGGGACGACCTCTTTTGTCCACTGGAGATACCATTATCAAAGTCTGAGAAGGTAAGATGATCCTGAGGGTGGACAATGAAGAAGTGGTCTTCAATGTATATCGAGCCATTCAGTTGCCACGTCATTACGAGGACCTGGCCATGATTTTTGTGGTGAAGATAAATGAACTAGCCGTAAAGCCAAGTGCATTTAAAGAAGATGCACTAGAAAAGGAATTGATGTTGTTCAATCACTTAGAACTGGAAAAAGAGGTTGAGGAAATGTTGCAAATTTTGGATGCATCTTGTGAATACATAAGAGAAAGATCCCAGTTTGAGCCTCTGGATAGGCCAATCGGCCTGCCCCCTAGACCCTCAGTTGAGGAGGCTCCAAAACTGGAACTTAAACCCTTACCATATCATCTTCATTATGCATATTTGGGTAGTTCTAACACATTACCTGTGATTGTTTCTTCTCATTTGTCTAAATTGCAGGAAGAAAAGCTCTTAAGGGTGCTGAGGGAGCACAAGCATGCCATTGGTTGGACAATGTCTGAAATAAAGGGTATTATCCCTGCATTCTGCATGCATAAAATACTCATGGATGAGGGACACAAGCCTAGCATGGAACATCAACACCGCCTTAATCCAATCATGAAAGAGGTGGTAAGAAAATAAATGATTAAGTAGCTCGACCCAGGTATTGTATTTCCCATCTCTGATAGTAAGTGGGTTAGCCCTGTTCAATGTGTACCTAAAAAGGGGGGTATGACTGTTGTAGTGAATGAACAAAATGAATTAATTCCAACTAGGACTGTGACTGGTTGGCGAATATGCATAGATTATAGGAAGTTGAATAATGCTACATGAAAAGATCACTTCCCCCTCCCCTTCATTGATCAAATGCTTGATAGGTTAACCAGACAGGAATACTATTATTTCCTTGATGGCTATTCGGGGTATAATCAGATTGTTATTGCCTCGGATAATCAAGAAAAGACCACTTTTACATGCCCTTATGGCACTTATGCATTTAAGAGAATGCCATTCGGGTTGTGTAATGCACCTGCGACTTTTCAAAGGTGTATGATGGCTATTTTCACCAATATGGTGGAACGGTTTGTGGAGGTTTTTATGGATGATTTTTCTGTGTTTGGTCCTTCTTTTGATGAATGCTTGACCAATCTTGCTAAAGTGCTTTCCAGGTGTGAGGAGACTAATCTGGTACTGAATTGGGAAAAGTATCATTTTATGGTACGTGAAGGTATAGTGCTGGGGCACAAGGTGTCCAAAGATGGACTGGAAGTTGACAAAGCTAAGGTGGAAGCAATTGAAAAGTTGCCACCACCGATTTCAGTGAAAGGAGTTAGGAGTTTTCTGGGACATGCAGGTTTTTATCGCCGATTTATAAAGGATTTCTCAAAATTTTCTTCTCCTTTGTGCAGGTTGTTATAGAAGGATGTGCTGTTCAAGTTTGACGATGCTTGTCTGAAAGCATTCGAGGAGCAGAAAAAGAAATTAGTGAGTGCACCAATCATTGTGGCTCCTGACTGGAAAGAGACATTTGAGCTGATGTGTGACGCTAGTGATGGTGCAATTGGGGCCGTGTTGGGCCAGAGGAGGAGCAAAATTTTTCACTTCATTTACTACGCAAGAAAGACTTTTATTCCTGCTCAAATAAATTATATTGTGATAGAAAAGGAGTTTCTTGCTGTAGTGTGGGTGTTCGATAAATTTTGGGCCTATTTAGTTGGCACCAAAGTCATCGTCTACACAGACCATGCAGCCATCAAGTATTTGTTCGAAAAGAAAGATGCTAAACTAAGGCTAATCTGTTGGGTTTTACTCTTGCAGGAATTTGATTTGAAGATCCGAGACCGTAAAGGAACAGAGAATCAAGTGGCTGATCACTTATCCAGGTGAGAAACTAGGAATCATGTAGCTGAGGAAGATGTCATCAAGGAAACATTCCCGGATGAGCAATTGTTGGCCATTACTGCTGGGGAGGTGCGATGGCATGCAGAATTTGTGAACTATCTGGCAAGTGGAGAGATGCCGCCTGATCTTGAACCTTATGCTAAAAAGAAGTTCTAGCGAGATGTGACGTCATATGTGTGGGATGAGCCATTTCTGTTCAAATCTTGTACCGATCAGTTAATGAGAAGATGTGTGCCTGAATTTGAAATAAATGTTATCTTACATGACTGTCATGCGTCGCCTTATGGTGGTTATTATGCGGGTGACAAAACGGCAGCTAAGGTGTTGCAATCAGGTTTTTATTAGCCTAGGGTGTTTAAAGATGCACATGAGTTTGTGAGGAGGTGTGATAGGTGCCAGAGAATAGGAACAATCATGAAAAGGCATGAGATGCCATTGCACGGTATTATGGAGGTTGACATTTTTGATGTGTGGGGAATTGATTTTATGGGTCCGTTTCCCTTGTCCAGTGGGTGTAAGTACATTTTGGTGGCCGTTGACTATGTGTCGAAGTGGGTGGAGGCCATTGCTCTTCCTACCAATGATGCCAAGGTTGTGGTCAACTTTGTGAAAAAGCATATCTTTACAAGGTTCGGCACTCTGAGAGTGATAATTAGTGATGGGGGCACCCATTTCTGTAACAAGCTCTTGGACAATGTCTTAGCGCAATATGGGGTCAAACATAAAGCAGATCCTGGAGAAGACGGTTAGTGCAAGTAGGAAAGATTGGGCTGCAAAGCTTGATGATGCTCTATGGGCATACCGGATTGCCTACAAAACTCCAATCGGATTCTCCCCTTACAAGCTAGTTTATGGGAAGGCATGCCATTTACCGATGGAACTTGAGCACAAGGCCTATTGGGCGATAAAGAAGCTGAACTTTGATGAAAAATTAGTGGGTAGAAAGCGGGTAATGTAATTGAACGAGCTTGATGAGTTTCGCTCGCATGCATATGAGAATGCCAAGTGGTATAAAGAAAAGACCAATCGCTGGCATGATAAGCATATCCACCATCGCGAGTTCGAACCGGGCCAATTGGTTCTCTTGTTCAATTCGAGGTTAATACTCATTCCGGGGAAGCTCAAATCGAGATGGTCGGGCCCGTTTGAGGTAGTGAGAGCCACTCCACATGGTGCAATTGAGATGCGCCTCTTAGGTGGCGAGAGGACGTTCATAGTGAACGGTCAAAGAGTAAAGCACTATTATGGAGGTGACTTTGATCGTCAGAAGTCAAAGGTGTTACTTACCAATGACTGGATGAGATTCTGTGTCGTGTCGCGACGTTAAATCAGGCGCTTGTTGGGAGGCAATCCATCTTTACTGCTTTCTTTTATTTTTATTTTTTATCTTATTATTGTTGTAGTGTTTTTTTTACAGGATTATAAGCATAGGAGGCAAAGCCATTGGAAGTGTGCAAAAGCGAGTTAGATGGTGAGAACTAAGTGTGGGGTGCACAAAAGATGTCATGACCCAAAATCCCGCCACAGGCGTTGTGATGGCACCTAGTCTCTAATACTAGGTAAGCCGATTTCAATTATATTTTTGAAGCCATTTTTTTGAATTAAATAAGTAATCAAAACTAACAGCGGAACAAATAAGAATATACAACCTCCCAAGACTGGTAGTACTATGTCACGAACTCTAACTGAATACATGGAATGCTCACGAGGATCAAATATAAAATACTGTTTGATTAAAAATTAACAGTATAATGAAATGAACAGACTCCACGGGACTGCGACGACCAAGCAGCTCTACCTTGAATCCTTTCGATCACACTCTAACTCTGTCCGGGTCCGATACCTCCAATACCTGGCTCTGCACAAAAATGTGCAGAAGTGTAGTATGAGTACACCACGGTCGGTACCCAGTAAGTATCAAGATAAACCTCAGTGGAGTAGAGACGAGGTACAGTCAAGACACTCACTAGTCTAATAACCTGTGCAATATAGTATACAAAATAATACTCGAAAATAACTAGCAATGATAACAACAAAATCAACTAGTGATATAACAACAATGCAACAAGAACATCATAATTATTGCTCAGATGAATAAGGAACACAAGTACAACCAATTAATCAAGTCCTTCAAATATAAATTCTTTCGTTATATGTTTTTCAAATAATAATCTTCAGGATATAATACTTTTCAATAAATATATTTTCAATTAAAAGTCACCATGTGACACCTTATTTCACAATCATAAAAATTACGGGTCTCAGCCCACTTTCATAATTTTCCACAGCACCTCGTGCCCATATTTCTATCACCATCACACGGACAACTCACGTGTCAAAATATTAATGTATATACGATCCGCAGGATCAATTTATTTTCACTAAAGTAAGGTTAAAATATTTAAATCAAGTAAGAAATCAACAAAGGAATGAATTTATTTTAGAAATCATATGGGTGAAGAAAATGACATTTCAATTAAAATGAAGCATCCGATCACTACTAATTCGGATGTAAAATTTATTAAATTAAAACAGAATAGCAATTTCTTTTATTCGAAACAACTCAATTCTCGAAAACCAGTAAAAACCATAAACACAGATCTGCAAAGTCTTGTACAAAGAACCAAAGCCAACACAATACAACAAGGAACACAAAACACATAATAAAATCAAATAATACATCACGGAAGAACATAAGAATTTACATATCACGGAAAAATAAAATAACCAAAAGCAAGTGCATCCATAGAAAAATATCAACAAAAGGGCACTGCCGAGGTACCTCCTCGTAGTCCCAAAAGTAAATATGCAAGACAGGGGGGATCTCCCGAAATATCATTCCGTAGTTCCAAAGTAAATATGCAGGGCAGGAGGATCTCCCGGAATACCGTTCCGTAGTCCCAAAGTAAATATGCAAGGTAGGGGGATCTCCCAGAATACCGTTCTGTAGTCCCAAAGTAAATATGCAAGGCAGGGGGATCTCCCAGAATACCGTTCCGTAGTCCCAAAGTAAATATGCAGGGCAGGGGGATCTCCCGGAATATCATTCCGTAGTCCCAAAGTAAATATGCAGGGAAGGGGGATCTCCCGGAATACCGTTCCGTAGTCCCAAAGTAAATATGATTTCAACAACTGCACATCAAGTGCTCACATAGCTCAAATGGCTCATCAAGTGCTCAAATATTACAATATATCACAAATTGCAAATCGAGTGCTCAAATATTTCAACATGCCACAAAAATCAACAATACATCATTTTACACAATAAGCAGCCCATGGCTCGACCATAATGTTCACAAAATCTTAACAAAAATATCTGGGAGTGAACAGCTCAACAAAATAATATTTCACATAAATTCAAGGTGGTAATCACACCAAATCATCATAGAAAAATAATTTCAACAAACAATGATCTAGGCATGACAAATAGAGGATTTAATAAGTGCCAATAATTTCCAACTTAATACCTAAGGGCGTCTAAGGATTTTAATCAACAAAATTTTCACATATAAACCAAGTACATACTCGTCACCTCGCGTACATGGTTTTCAATTACATAATTTGCACATAATACTCAATGCCTAAGGGGTATTTCCCCCACTCGAGGTTAAACAAGACACTTACCTTTTTGAAGTTATGCCGATATTCCAAAATCGCCTTCTTGCTTGAATTAACCTCTGAATCGCTCAAATCTATCCAAATTAATTGTATAACTTTATTAAAATTCATCGGAAATAATTCTGGATAATAATACGCCGACTTAAAAATTTCATCCAAAAAGTCAACAAAAGTCAATGCGTGGCCCGCCCCTCGGAACCCGACATAATTATTCATGAAATCCGAATACCCATCCCGATACGAGTTCAACCATACCAATTTTATTAAATTCCATTAACAACTCGACCTCCAAATCTTAAATTTTTGTGTTTGGAAGCTTTTTACAAAAATCTTGATTTCTTCCATTAAAATCCGAATTAAAACGATGAATATAATCATAGATTCATGAAATATAAATAGTTTAGGATATAGAACACTTACCCCAATCCATATGGTGAAAATTGCCTTAAAAATCGCTTCAATCCGAGCTCCATAGCTCCAACTATGTTAAAAATGGCTGAAACCTCGAAATATAGCTACTACCCAGGTATTTACTCTCCGCAATCGCGGAAACTGATTTGCGATCGTGCAGCCTAAAATTTTTCAGCACCAAAATTGCTCTTCGCGATTGCGAAGAACAAACTCCCCAACTCTTCCAGACAACCTCTAGTATAATGGTCATAACTTTATATACAAAACTCCAAATGATGAATGGTTTAACTTTATGAAACCTAGACTCCAAGGGCTATAACTTTCATTTGTTTCTCATCTCCCAGTTCTTTATATATTTCTAGATATAAGCTCCCAAAGTTAGTCCTATGCAATAAAGATTTCCAAACTCTTTCCAGACAGCCTGTAGTGTATCTACCATATCTTCTTGTACACACCTTCAAATGACAAATAATATACCTTTCTCAAAACTAGACACAAAGAACTACAACTTTCATTTTTGGATCATCTCCAAATTCCTTATAGAGTGCGAGATATGAGCTTCCAAAGTTGGGTCAGTGCGGTAGGAGTTTCCTCTACGCGATCGCGAAAAGGCTTCCGCGTTCGCGATTCACAATCTCTAAACAGCAAAATTACTCTTCGCAATCGCGACCGTTTGTCCGCGATCGCGATATATACCTTTGTGGCCAAAAACCAGCAACTAAAAATGGCCTAGAAATGGTCCGAAACCACCCCGAAACTCACCCGAGCTACTCGGTACCCCGTCCAAGCATACCAACAAGTCTCAAAACCTATTACGGACTTAGTCGAAACCTCAAATCACATCAAACAACGCTAAAACCATGAATCATACCCCAATTCAAGCTTAATGAAACTAAGAAATTTCAACTTCTACATTCGACGCTGAAACCTATCAAATCAAGTCTGATTGACCTCAAATTTTGTACACAAGTCATAAATGACATAACGGACCTATGAAAATTTTCAAAATTGGATTCCGACCCCGATATCAAAAAGTCAACCCCCCGGTCAAACTTCTCTAAAATTCGACTTTCGCCATTTCAAGCTTTCTTCTACTACGGACCTCCAAATAATTTTTCAGATACGCTCCTAAGTCCAAAATCACCATACGGAGCTATTGACATTATCAAAATTCCATTCCGGAGTCGTTTACTCAAAAGTCAACTCTCCGGTCCACTCTTTCCATTTAAGCTTCTAAATAAGGATTGTTCTTTTAATTTAATTTCGAATCTTCAGTAAATCAAACTCGACCACACCCGCGGGTCATAATACATGTTGCGAAGCTGCTCGAGACTCTAAGTCAGTGAACGGGGCATAAATTCTTAAAACAACTAGTCAGGTCGTTACATTCTCCACCTCTTAAACAAATGTTCATCCTCGAACGTGCTAAGAATCTTTCTGAGGACTTTAAATTACTGAGTATATTCTTGCACACATACTTGTTGGTGATTCTATATTCCCGTAATTTAACGCGGGTCCGACAACACCATCTCAATTGAGATTATTTCTTTTCTCCATTCTTATAAGCTTTAGAGCAAAAATCCCTAACTCTCCAATCATTTCCAAAATGCCTGATTTTCACTTCGACGCACGATATTAGTCTCAACTGGTTATAGCAACTCATGCCTATGCACACATCAACTTTCTTGATAGTGTTGAAGTACTTCAAAAAATATTTCCTGGGGTGTTTCATTCTTCCCCGCTTAGAATCATTCGACTTCAAACACATAACATAATTTGTCTCTACTTTTGCACGTCTCAATCCCCCAAATTTTTACTAACTCCCAAATTTTTCAGAAATTTTGGCAGAGTCTCCCTTGAAATTGGGCCTAACCACCTGCCAGAGTAATACCAAAATAACTCCTACAACACATCCGCAAACCAACAAAATATCACAAGGTATATATCAATAACACTAATCTCAGCATTGCATTATCATAAAGATATCAAGACATGAAGCACATGTATGCTCATCACCACATCTCTGGTCTTAAAAGTTGTTTATAATTAATTCCAGCATCATCAATTAATCTCATATTAACCACCACCTCGTTTCGAATTTTCACAATACTAACAACAGAATGTGAGGCATGAAGATCTCATGATTACTTACTCAGATTAATGAGTCACATTTAACGCCACGTGGGCACTCACCTCATAGGCTAAAACTCAATGTTTACAGCACGAAAATGGCTGAATATGAACAAAATAATATACAAGAATTATCAAATAAGCCTAACAGGCATGACTCCCTATTAATATTATTGTACAAATTAAATTTCATAAAGGGAGAGTTTTAAACTCATAAATATTTCACCACAAGGAGCTCGTCCTTATATAACTTCCACCGCTGCTTGTAGCCCGGTTTAAATATTTCACATCATATACAAATGCGAGGATCTCGTTCTCAACTCCGAATCATAAGTATTTTGCACATTGTGCCAACTGAAATTTTCAATTTCTTTTCTTTTCTTCTGTTCAATATATTTCGTAAACAGTTTTCACAACACATAATGAACCCTCATACCGGCAGGGCATATAATTCATAAAAATTAGAATCAATTATTCCGAAACACATTAAACCCACTGTGATGAATAATAAAAATTACTTTTGGACTTATAGCCTTCAATGGTGCACAAAAATAAAAATGACAGACTCGGGCTCACATCCTCAATTCTCCCAACAGGGATAAACATATAAGTGGGTCACCAAATTACGAAGCTCAGCCATTAGCGGAGCATAATAGGAGGACTTATCTCAATATTCAGAATTGAATAAAAATAAGAATAGTGCTCCTTTTATTATAAATTAAATCATGCTTGTACGACACCATCTGGTGTATTGGCCTCAACCAAGTCATAGCAATTATATCAACGGGCTGGTCCTCCCCCTCTTGGGTGCCCTCTACCCGCCTGTCCTCCACCCCTAACTGCCTGTGCACGTGGAGTATTAACTGGAATAAAGCTTGTAGCCAAAGTATTCTGATTAAATCCATCTCTCCCAAGTCTGGGACATTCTCTCATGAATTGCCTAGTACAATCACACTGATAACAACCCTTCTGCGGGTTCGGCTGCTCATACTGAGTCTCTGCCGGATAACTAGAATAACCATTATAGGAACCCCGTGACGGTGGTGCATTGTAAGAACTTACTGTAGCACCTCGAATATTCTGAAATTGTTTTTGTGACCCCGCTGGTACAAACATGTAGAATTATTAAGGACGCGGAAATACCGCAAGCCCCAGCATCATCCCATACAAATCTCACCTCATAATCATATACAAGTTTTGGAGTACCTTTCAATACCACATAAATACATCTCAGGTCCAAACTTATATAGCACATGACCCCGTAATCTGATCGTTGATAGTGGACATCCCCTCACTTGGCGCGAAGCCATAGGACACATTCCGATGATCTATAATGCTAGTCTTCATCGCTCATAGGACACCGATCATAAGACACCTCAAGCCATTTATTTGGCGCATGTCATCCTCATGACAGTTAAGCTCGTTTCCTCCAGTGCCTTGGTTGCGTATGTACCCTTCGCTAAATAGAAATCCCATACAAACTACATAGTCCTTAATACCACCAACTATTTCAGATCTACATCCACCTCGTGACCCTACCACAATTGTGATGATTAGGCAATTAATTAAACCTTCTTAATATCATACTTATCAACCAGATGTCAAAACCTGCTGCACCTCAATGTACACAACTGAACGATCTCTCAATAATTCCGCATCCTCGATCTGGACGTCACGTTATAATAATGGTTGAGAAACCCTGGCTCCCTTATAACCCCTCTATAGTATCACGAACCGTTGGCGCATAGTTGATACCGAGTGCACAATTTCATACACGAGTGGATGCAAAAGGACATAAGATATATGCTTCAAGATGAATAAATACCGCACGATAAGGAATGAAAGAAGTGAAATTTCCTAACAGTTCTGTAGCCTCTCGAAGATAAGTACAGACGTCTCCGTACCGATCCGCAAGACTCTGCTAAACTCGTTCATGACTCGTAGAACCTATGAACCTAAAGCTCTGATACCAATTTGTCACGGCCCAAAATCTCGCCACAGGCGTCGTGATGGCACCTAGTCTCTAATACTAGGTAAGGCGATTTCAATTATATTTTTGAAGCCATTTTTTTTGAATTAAATAAGTAATCAAAACTAACAGCGGAACAAATAAGAATATACAACCTACCAAGACTGGTTGTACCGAGTCACGAACTCTAGCTGAATACATGGAATGATCACGAGGACCAAATATACAGTACTGTTCGATTAAAAATTAACAGTATAATGAAATGAACAGACTCCAAAGGACTGCGATGACCAAGCAGCTCTACCTTGAATCCTTGCGATCACACTCTAACTCTATCCGTGTCCGATACCTCCAATACCTGGCTCTGCACAAAACTGTGCAGAAGTGTAGTATGAGTACACCACGGTCGGTACCCAGTAAGTATCAAGACAAATCTCAGTGGAGTAGAGACGAGGTACAGTCAAGACACTCACTAGTCTAATAACCTGTGCAATATAGTATACAAAATAATACTCGAAAATAACTAGCAATGATAACAACAAAATCAACCAGTGATATAACAACAATGCAACAAGAACATCATAATTATTGCTCAGACGAATAAGGAACACAAGTACAACCAATTAATCAAGTCCTTCAAATATAAATTCTTTCGTTATATGTTTTTCAAATAATAATCTTCAGGATATAATACTTTTCAATAAATATATTTTCAATTAAAAGTCACCATGTGATACCTTATTTCACAATCATAAAAATTACGGGTCTCAGCCCACTTTCATAATTTTCCACAGCACCTCGTGCCCATATTTCTATCACCATCACACGGACAACTCACGTGTCAAAATATTAATGTATATAAGATCCGCAGGATCAATTTATTTTCACTAAAGTAAGGTTAAAATCTTTAAATCAAGTAAGAAATCAACAAAGGAATGAATTTATTTTAGAAATCATATGGGTGAAGAAAATGACATTTCAATTAAAATGAAGCATCCGATGACTATTAATTCGGATGTAAAATTTATTAAATTAAAACAGAATAGCAATTTCTTTTATTCGAAACAACTCAATTCTCGAAAATCAGTAAAAACCATAAACACAAATCTGCAGAGTCTTGTACAAAGAGCCAAAGCCAACACAATACAACAAGGAATACAAAACACATAATAAAATCAAATAATACATCACGGAAGAACACATGAATTTACATATCACGAAAAAACAAAATAACCAAAAGCAAGTGCATCCATAGAAAAATATCAACAAAAGGGCATTGCCAAGGTACCTCCTCGTAGTCCCAAAAGTAAATATGCAAGACAGGGGGGATCTCCCGAAATATCATTCCGTAGTTCCAAAGTAAATATGCAGGGCAGGAGGATCTCCCGGAATACCGTTCCGTAGTCCCAAAGTAAATATGCAAGGAAGGGGGATCTCCCAGAATACCGTTCCGTAGTCCCAAAGTAAATATGCAGGGCAGGGGGATCTCCCGGAATATCATTCCGTAGTCCCAAAGTAAATATGCAGGGAAGGGGGATCTCCCAGAATACCGTTCCGTAGTCCCAAAGTAAATATGATTTCAACAACTGCACATCAAGTGCTCACATATCACAAATGGCTCATCAAGTGCTCAAATATTACAATATATCACAAATTGCAAATCGAGTGCTCAAATATTTCAACATGCCACAAAAATCAACAATACATCATTTTCCACAATAAGCAGCCCATGGCTCGACCATAATGTTCACAAAATCTTAACAAAAATATCCGGGAGTGAACAGCTCAACAAAATAATATTTCACATAAATTCAAGGTGGTAATCACACCAAATCATCACAGAAAAATAATTTCAACAAACAAGGATCTAGGCATGACAAATAGAGGATTTAATAAGTGCCAATAATTTCCAACTTAATACCTAAGGGCGTCTAAGGATTTTAATCAACGAAATTTGCACATATAAACCAAGTACGTACTCGTCACCTCGCGTACATGATTTTCAATTACATAATTTGCATATAATACTCAATGCCTAAGGGGTATCTCCCCCACTCGAGGTTAAGAAAGACACTTACCTTTTTGAAGTTATGCCGATATTCCAAAATCACCTTCTTGCTTGAATTGACCTCCGTACCACTCAAATCTATCCAGATTAATTGTATAACTTCATTAAAATTCATCGAAAATAATTCTGGAAAATAATATGTCGACTTAAAAATTTAATCCAAAATGTCAACAATAGTCAACGCGGGGCCCGCCTCTCGGAACCCGACGTAATTTTTCATGAAAGCCGAACACCCATTCTGATACGAGTTCAACCATATAAATTTTATCGAATTCCAATAACAACTCGACCTCCAAATCTTAAATTTTCGTTTTTGGAAGATTTTACAAAAATCTTGATTTCTTCCAATAAAATCCGAATTAAACGATGAATATCATTATAGATTCATGAAATATAAACACTTTAGGATATAGAACACTTACCCCAATCCATATGGTGAAAATCGCCTCGAAAATCGCTTCAATCCGAGCTCCATAGCTCCAAATATGTTAAAAATGGCTGAAACCTCGAAATATAGCTACTGCCCAGGTATTTACTCTTCGCGATCGCGGAAAATGCTTCCCGATCGCAAAGCCTTAATTTTTCTGCCCCAAAATTGCTCTTCGCGATCGCGAAAAACCAATCGTGATCGTGAAGAACCAACTCCCCAACTCTTCCATACACCCTCTAGTATAATGGTCATAAATATTTGTACCAAACTCCAAATGATGAATGGTTTAACTTTCTGAAACCTAGACTCCAAGGACTATAACTTTCATTTGTTTTTGATCTCCCAATTCTTTATAGATTTCGAGTTATAAGCTCCCAAAGTCAGCCCTATGCAATAGAGATTTCCAAACTCTTCTCGGATAGCCTATAGTGTATCTACCATATCTTCTTGTACGCACCTCCAAATGACAAATGGTTTACCTTTCTGAAAACTAGACATAAAGGACTACAACTTTAATTTTTGGATCATCTCCAAATTCCTTATAAATTGCGAGATAAGAGCTTCCAAATTCGGGTCAGTACGGCAGGAGTTTCCTCTACGCGATCGCAAAAAGGCTTCCGCGATCGCGATTCACAGTCTCCAAACAGCAAAATTACTCTTCGCGATCGCGACCGTTTGTCCGCGATCGCGATGCATACCTCTGTGGCCAAAAACCAGCAACTAGAAATGGTCCGAAATCACCCCGAAACTCACCCGAGCTACTCGGTACCCTGTCCGAGCATACCAACAAGTCTCAAAACCTATTACGGACTTAGTCGAAACCTCAAATCACATCAAACAACGCTAAAACCGCGAATCATACCACAATTCAAGCTTAATGAAACTAAGAAATTTCAACTTCTACATTCGACGCCGAAACCTATCAAATCAAGTCCGATTGACCTCAAATTTTGCACACAAGTCATAAATGACATAACGGACCTATGAAAATTTTCAAAACTAGATTCTGACCCCGATATCAAAAAGTCAACCTCCCGATCAAACTTTCCGAAAATTCGACTTTCGCCATTCCAAGCTTTCTTCCACTACGGGCCTAAAAATAATTTTTCGGATACGCTCCTAAGTCCAAAATCACCATACGGAGCTATTGACATTATGAAAATTCCATTCTTGAGTCGTTTACTCAAAAGTCAACTCTCCGGTCCACTCTTTCCATTTAAGCTTCTAAATAAGGATTGTTCTTTTAATTTAATTTTTAATCTTTAGTAAATCAAACTCGACCACACCCGCAGGTCATAATGCATATTGTGAAGCTGCTCGAGACCTTAAGTCACTGAACGGGACGTAAATTCTTAAAACAACTAGTCGGGTCGTTACAAAGGACCATGCCTGGGGGAAGTCTCAGTACCCCGTGAGCCGCTATTGCTTCGGCCTTTGGCCTTTCAGGAAATTTCTTGTCCACCCTCGTTTTGTTTTGTTTTATTTGTGCATTGGGGACACTGCACTCTTTTAAGTGTGGGGTGGGATAATTCTCTAGATAATTAGTAGTAGGATGTTAGAAAAATGTTAACTTCTTATTTTTGTTTTCGTAGTTGTGTAGTGTTTTAGTATTTTAGTAGCTATGAAAAAAATTGAAAACAAAAGAAGAAAAATTTGACTTTTCCCAACGATGGATCTCCTAGATAGTTTTCTTGAGGGATTTAAGTCTAAGGAAAAAGGACAAAAAGATTTTCTTTGTATGTAGTGTAGTAATTCCCCCTTGGTTTTTCTTTGTGCCGCAGTTCTTTTCCAAGGGTTTTGTTTGAACCGGGTGTAGTTAGTTTTATTTTTTTAGGAGTAGGAGCCATTGTGAAATGAATTGAATTCAAGCAATATCTCTTGACTTTGTTATGCCTTGAGAATAGTGAGTACTTTGGCTGTGACACTTAGGCTCAATTTTTGACTCTTGTATAAGTGCTTTAAATTGTATGATCTTAAATTTGCTTAACTGCTTTGACTAGAGTGTCTTGATGAGTCCGATCCTGAGTGAGTTATGTGCCATGTATGTGTGAGGTTTGTGTGTTATTCAGTGCATTGCATTTGTTGTCTAGAACTTGCCACGTGTGTTTGCAAAGCGAAATAGTAGTTTTGTTCAGTCTTGGAAGTGATATAGGCATTTCTTTGTTGAGCCAGATATATATAGTTTACCCGCCTAATTGTTATGTATCGTAGTTAACCCCTTTGAGCCTGTAATCCTATTTCTTTGGCAACCACATTACAAGCCTTACTCATTTGATTGAATTAACCATCTATTTGAACCTTTTAACCTCTCATGAGCACTTGAATTGTTTTGAACTTTGTAAAAGTTAAAGTGTGGGGTGGTTGGTTTGGCTTTTGAGTGGAACTAATGAAATAAGGAGAAAGGTGCACTGTTTTGAAAAAGTAAGAGCCACGTGAATTGAAAAAGAAAAAAAAATATATATATATATATATATAGTTGTATTACTGTGAAAAATATTCCTTGATAGTAGTGACTCTTGATGTAATTGTACTTAAAAGAAGTATGGAGTAATATAAATTGATGTGAAGGTGGAGTTTGGTTTGACATAAGTATGGGGTTTAAATGTTAAAGTATATGTATTAAAGTACTTAGGGAGGTGTAGTCACTCTTATATCCAAATGTATCCTACCCGACCCGCAGCCTACATTACAACCAATTAAAGTCATACTTTATCCTAGACTGAATGAGCTCGATTAGTAGAGTAGTACACTACGGGCAAGCCTATGGTACATCTTTTGTGGCATATGAATGTTATTTCTGAGAGTGAGTGAATTCTTCCTATCTTGAGTTCCTAATTGTTCTTAAATTTTAATGTGTGTGGAACTACTCTCTTTTGTTGTGTGAGGGCACTTGATTCATGAAGGAAAGGTAATAATATTATAGACCTCTATGACTGAGTTGTGTATAATGCATGTTACTTGTGAGTCAAGTCTTGAGGTGAAGATGTTACACCCTTGTGCTTAGTCTATTTTAAAGATTCTTGGTGTGATGAGTTAGGAGAATTATTTAAAAAGGTCGTGTCTATATAAAGTATAGTTTGATTGCTCGAGGACGAGCAACGTTTAAGTGTGGGGTAGTGATGTTTGGCTATAATTTTATATTTTTAGTGCATTACTTACCTTACATTTTGGGGCTTTAATGATAAACTATACTATATTTGTGCTTAATTGAGTTTATTTTATGTGTAGATACGTTGAAAACGAAATTGGGAGCAAAGTAGAAATTTTATGTGTATTTTATACACTACAAGAATGGAGTTATGATTATTAAATTAGTGGATATATCAGGATTAAAATTTAACATTACAAAGGAAGACAAACGAGACAAATCAAAAGAAGACAAAAAGAACAATTGAAAAAAGAAACAAAAACGTGAATTGGAAATGTTAGGAAACAAAATTGAATTGAAGCAACAGCAGGCGTAGCAAGCTACTTTGCTCGCGTTAGAGCAGGCGAGGTGAGGATTAAAGCGCGAGACAGAGCTTGCGTCGCACGGGCTACAGTGAGATGAAGCTCGTGTTTTGCCTCGCGCCACGAGGCCTATAGCGAGGGTGTTCCGGGTTTTAAAGCCTATTTTATATCCTTTTTTGTTTTGGACTTGGTTATTTCGTTTAGACTTTTTTCCTACACATATAAATAGTCATTAAACACCATTGTTAGAGGAGTTTTTGCGACCGAAAGCAAGAACATCACGTGGAACAACTTTTGGAGGAGAAAATTATCGAGTTCTTCATTCATTTATCTTTTCTTTGTAATTTGTTTATGCAAAATACTTGGAAAATTGTTACTACGAATATGAGTGGCTAAGCACTCTAGTTCTAGGGTTGTGGTTGACATGATTATTAACGTTTATTACTTACATCTTCGTTAATTCGGATTATCATCTTGTGATTGTTTGTTTAATTCTAGTTTTAACTTGTGAATTGTTGTAGCTACCAATTCACCCTACTATCTATGTTATGCTTGGGGAAGGCCGTATTTAGATTAGAGTAGAATTAGAGAGAGCTTGTTTCTGAACCCGTGGCTCGGGGGACGATTTCGTGGTTAGGATAGGAATATACCTAACAGTCTTGCTTAATTGAATATCGTATTATATTCGTTCATGATAGACTCAATACCAAAGGAATATAGGATTGATATATTGTGGGCAGGCGAGTAGTATTGTGGGAACATGCTATTCATATAAACGATCCGGTTAATTAGCAACCATAGATAATCTGGATTAACGAGTGTGATTATTGAACTTAATAGGATTGATAAACCAACCACAACCCTGGAATTTTCACCTCCTCTGAATTAAAATCTCATCATACACATTTGCATTCTTGATAAATTAGTTGTTACTTGTTTAATTTTTGCAATAGTAGATTAATAGAAAAATATCATTCTTAAATATCTTGGATAATTAATTGATTTTAGTTTGCTTAGTTGACAATTGATCTAAGTCTCTGTGGGTTCGACATCCGACTTTCAAGTGACTTTATTACTTGACGGCCACTTATACTTGCGTGTACTTGGAGAACCAACAATTTCTCATTTGCGAAGGCAAACTTGATCATTAAAGAAAATACTGATCTATTGCGACAACTATAGATCCTTTATCTAGTTTCTTAATATCCCATTGCATGGGATGTGATAGATAATGAGTCAAAAGAATCTTGGAGTTTGTTTATATACAACTTAATATATGATTTGGAGTTAGGAAATGAAGCTGGATTAACAATTATGTTTGATACGCAAGAGGTATTTTACCAAACCTTTCTGGCTTAAATTTCTACTTCATGTGTTATTATTTTATTTTATTCATCTCTATTTTGTAGGGTTCTGTTTGATTCATTTATGTTTTGTAGGGATTTGTGCCAAGCATTCCTGAATTACTACCAAATTCTGAGCATCGAATGTGTGCTAGGCACATATGGTCTAACTGGTCAAAAACTTGGAGAGGTGAGGAGATGAGAAAGCAATTTTGGAGGTATTCTAAGGCTAGTTTTGAGGTGAAGTTGAAAGAAAAACTGTTTGGGAAACTTGAAAAAATGTATGTGAAAGCCTATTAAAGTATAACGAAGAGTATTGATGCAGAGCTTTTTTTCTTGAACACTTCAAATGTGATATTGTAGAAAATAATATGTGTGAGACCTTTAATTCTTAAATATTGGCACCTAGGAACCAGTCTATTATTAGCATGTTAAAGGACATTAGATATAAAGTAGTTAGGAGACATGTTGATATGATAAAGTTTGCGAGATTTGGATTACAGACATTTCTCCTATGGCAAGGGTGATTCTAGAAGAAAATAAGGAGTTTTCTAGGAAATGCAAAGTTTTGTGGTTTGGAACTGATGGGTTTGAGTTTGATGAGTATGAATACATATATATAGTTAACTTGAGGAGAAGAACATGCACTTGTAGATCCTGGCAGTTAAGAGGGATCTCTTGTGCACATGCAATATGTGCAATCTATCACCAAGAAGAAGAACCATATAATTATGTGGATAACTGGCATAAAAAAGAGACATTTCTCAAGGCATATCAATACTTTCTTGAACAAATCCCGAACATGAAGATGTGGCCTGACACTAATAACATGGTAATTGAGCCTCCAGCACCAAAGCCAATGTCATCAAGCAGGTCATAACAAGTCTTCCTTCCAATCAAGGGTAAGTTGTAATGTTTTTCACCTTTCTTTTCACTTCAAATGCTAACTTAAATAAATGATATAATTGGAATTTTTTTAGGGTGGAATTGGAGAGTCTACAAGTAGACAGTCAACTCAAGCAACTCAAGAAAACTAAGGAAGTCAAGCAACTCAAGAATCTAGTGCAACTAATACAAGCAGTTGCAGAGGAAGGGGAAACAATACTCGATTTGGCATGGGTGCATTCCAAATGCACCTCTAGCAAGTGCTCCTAGAAAACTTACTGTTGGGGTTAAAAGAGCAATCAAATGGGACTAAGGTTGTGAAGGATACTAGTGCAGTCAATATTGAGCTTGATTTAAAACCTTCTGGGCTTAAGTTTAAAGGCAAAAATGCTATTACTACTTCCCAGCTACAACAACTAAGTGCAAACAGGAGAAACCAAATTGGATCTTCATCAACTACCTCTTCAGTTGCAGGTCCAGCCCCTCCAGCCAGAGGCGCCTCCAGGATTTAATTCCTATGGGTTCAATTTTAAAACTTTTAATATTAAACCCATTATATTTTTAAAGTTATAGGTTCAGATCTATTATTTTTGTAATTTTAATGAATTTTTATATACAAATTTTTACTCCGCGTCGAAAGTTATGGGTTCAGTTGAACCCGTACATAATATACTACATCCGCATCTACCTCCAGCACCATAATGAAAAAGAGCATCCTCATGAATGTAGTTGTGTTAGGCTTATGCTATTTTGAGTTCATGTATTTTGCTAAGTATCCAGACTTGGATTAATTATGCTGTCTTTTTTGGGTCACTAGTTGACACTATTTAAAGAACTTATGTTCAAGCTTTGTTGCATTTCTATTCAACCTTTGGAAATATGATTGGTGTTGTATAACACTTTAGTTGTGAATGCAATTTAAATGCTATTGGTAGCCTCAACATTCATGCTATTTGTTGCTTTTATAACATCAGTTGGCAGCCTCAACAACCTTTGCAACAGTTGTGAATGCAATTGTTGTGCTTTTTCGTCAAATGAACATAAGATATGGCTCATAATTTGGATTGTATGTGCTTGGTAAATCTGGAAGATGGTAGGCTGCGATGGATGTTTGTTAAGTACTTATCAGTTGAGTTCAATTACAACTTCAACATGTTAGCACTTCGAATTCCATATTTGAACCAGTACATAAAAAAAAATGGCAGAAGATTTCTTCAATTCATTGAAATAAGGCCACACACCACAATTACCTTCACACAAACTACCAGTTAAGACACATCCAAAATATATCAACAACCATTAAAAACGCAAAATACAAGAGCTAAGACATAGATGACATAAAGGCATCAAAATGCTTCTACTCCAACCACATGCAGAACCACAACGACTTCAATGATCGAAGGCACAATAGCAAACCCAGATAATTAGCACTATTACTATAACAGAAGCCAATTTCTTCCTCCATATTCTTGGTCGAGCCCTTTCTTCTTCAAAAGCTTTGACCCTGTTCAATAAACCCTAAATAACCCTATTCGCTTGGCTAGGAAACTCGTCATTAACCCACCTAAAATACTTACATCCACCTTTGTCCTTCAAAAAAAAAAATTGATTCAAACTAAAATCGGGGACAACATAGTAAAAATAATTAATTGTAGTTAATTAACACTTACCTTTTCAATTTTGCATCCATAGAACCTCCTTCCAAGATTAGATGGAGACCATGAAGTTTTTGATTGACATTCATGATCACACCGACATGAATCGATTCTTGGTGTCAGAGACATTATCCACAAAATTGAGAGCTTAAGCCAAAATCCGAACACTCAGGCGAGACTACTTTCAATTTGGAGAGAAGAGTAGAATTTTTAAACCAGAAAATCAAGAAAAGGGTGAAGAAATATGGCTGGATTTAAGAGACAAAGTAAACAGGGACAAGGGTTTATATAATAGGGAAGGGGTATATTTTTACCGTTTGTATTTTACCGTTGAAATAGTTTTTTTCAGCATATTTTTAATGTTCACGCGCTCAACAACAGTGATGCTCACGTTATTTGCCATGTCAGTCGGACGTGTTAAAATGGTACAGTAAAGATAGAGTTAAAGTGTTCCGTTGGTAAATGGCTTAGTTGAGGTGTTCAAGTGAAATTTCTGGGATAGTTAAAATGTCTGTCTATGTATTCTGCCAATATTATTTTAGTATATGCCTTTTAAAATAAATAAAAATATCAAATTCTATTTTTTTAAAAAGATAATGTCATATGTAAAAATAACATATTTTTGGAAGTTTTAAAATTGTGTTTTTTTTTAAAGAAAAAAGATTACTCATGATAAATGAATAAATAGAGTACATCGTTTCTATTATTTAACTCCTAAGTTTCCACATTCAGACAAATTATTGGGGATTATTTGTGTTAATTCAATGATTTGTCCTTCCATGGACTAGGCAGAACGTTAATAAAGCGGCTCTCTCTCTTCCTCGTATAGCTTTATCGTATGTAACTCGTGTAACTTGGAATTTCTATCCTTCATGTTTAGCTTTTATTTTTTGTTTTGATGCTTCTCATTTAAAGAACAAGGATTTTCCATAACGTAACTCTGTTTTGACTTGGTTGTTTTATAAATATTTATTGCTTAAAGAAAAAATCTGCTAAGTTCCCACATATTAACACTTGTTTTTTATTTACTACGAACATATTCTACATATTAACAATTTCTGTTATGTTTTAAAATGAAATATAAACATTAAATTCTATAAAAATAAAAAAACTCAAGAATACACAAAAATAACATATATTTCACGGTAAGATTGACATAAATATATTAATTTGGAAATTCTTTGAAAGATTACTACATGCTAAATGAATAAATAGTGTACATTGTTTTTATTATTTAACTCCCATGTTTCCATATATTAACAGTTCCTTTTTTTTAAATTATTTTACAACCAACAATTTCGACCGTTAGAAGAAAGTTTCCTAAATTGTTACACGTTTGGTTTCCTACAAAGGCAGGGATTTCAGGTAAAATTTGTTGAATATACTTGGGCTTCACGTACTTCCCTAAAATCGAACTCATTGCCGTTGATCATAATCAACTTTTTGTTCTATAAATACAAAGTATCTAAACTCCTAAGTCATATATATAGCCCTATTTTATCACTCAAAACTCTCTAGTTTCGGCCGCTGCGTTTTTTTCATCTTCATATTCAAGAAACAATGAATATGATGGAGTTAGATAATCTTGGAGAAGGGTATCGATTTCGACCGACAGATTCAGAGTTAGTGAAATTTCTTTTGAGGTTTGTTGCTAAGCAAGAATTGCATGACAATGGTTTTATTGCAATGTATGATGTTTACAAACAAGAACCTTGGGTAACTTACAGCCATGGCCATTCTACTGGAGGAGTAGAAGATAATTGGGACACAAGTATTTACCGTTACTTTATTACACCAAGGAAGAAGAACAAGGGAAGGTTTAGTAGGATTGTAGGAAAAAGAGGTGGAACTTGGAAACAACAAGATAAGGGAAGAGCTGTTACTATAAAGAGTTGTGATCAGAGGAAAAGAGATTTGATTATTGGACGAATGAAGAGTATGTGTTATACTGAGAAGAATAATAATAAGTGTATTAATTCTGATGATTATAATGATGGTAAGTGGCTAATGAAGGAATATGTGTTGTCTGATCTTATTCTTAATAAGTTCAGTAATTCTGAGCGTAAAGATTATGAAGTCATGTTCTGAACAAGAGAAGGCGGATACTGAGGTGACTTCTGATATAAATAATTATCTTGATCAGCCATTGATGGATCAGGACTATTTTGTTGAGAAAGCAATAGTAGAATCTGTTGAACCATTAATGGTGGAAACTGTTGGGATAAATTCGGTTAAGCCTTTGATGGATCAGGAATATACTGAGATGATCACTCCTATCTATTATGTTGAAGAACCAATGGAGGAATCTATGGTGCAAAGTCACGAGGCTACTGGTGTAGAGAATGGTTCGTCGTTGGGGCTAACTACTTTTTCTCAATTTCAAGAATCTATGATCGCTGACTTTGAGAACGCGATGCAAGAATTTAATGTGCCTAAAATAATGGTTAGATCGGATGAAAATATGGGCTGTGACACACTATTGGAGAAGATCCAGACACAAGATCAAGAAGAAGAAGGTTGTTCTTTTGCTGTTAATGAGGAGCATAATATTGCATTTATCGAATCTGAAGTCAAGGCTACAACTTTTCTTGAACTACTAACTGGTTCCAGGGGTTATGGTATGGGGAACAATCAGGTGCAATTGGTACCTGATCAATCGACTACAATAACAACAACTATGCCTCAATTCCTAGAAAGTTGGAATCGGTTGTATGAATCTTCAATGTCCATGTCGTTGGTACCTGAATCGACTACTATGCTAAATTCTAATGAAATTGAAACAGGTGAATGTGACACAACACCTTATTCTATTCAACCAGCAACTGATACTACCCTGGATTTTGAGGGACCAACAACTACTACTGAGGTACATTTAGAATCTGAAGGGAATACTATTCTGCAATTGGAGGGACCAGCCTCTGTGGAACCTGAGGTGCACACACAAAAGGGGGATGAGTTAGTACAAATCAATGAGGGTACGGGTAATGAGGATGGATCAGACAGTAATGTTAAACCAACAATCTTGGGAGTCTAAGATGCATTTACAAGAGATGCTGCTATTAGGTGCAATTTTCAATTCTTGATTCTTAACTTTGAAAGTTTGTTTATTGTTTCTCATGGATATATGTCTAACAAATTGTAATAATCTTTCCAGCAATTCATTTGAGATTTGAACAATAACTGTACATACTGCACTTTTGAAGTAATATCAGTAGTTTCAAGTTGTTTTCTAATTAGTCATTTGGTTTGATGCTTCTGAGATGCTATGTAGATGCTATTAGTATGAATTTAGTGTTCAATTTTTTACTTAGACAAAGAATCTTCTGCTGATATTGTTAAACTAATAAGCTTGATCATGTGTTACAAACTGTCTAAACTAACTGAAAGAGATGAGCAGGTGCTTAGCTCTGCCATGTTTTAGGTCTTCCCCTTTCTTCTTGATCATATGAGAATTTGGCTTCTTTTGCCATTACACACCTGAATTACAAGGGTGGAGCTAGTGTACATGTTACAGAAATACTGTATTTATGTTAGAAATTTATTAAATATGTACAAATTATTAATATCTAGACACTAATACCGCCCGGGCAAATTTTAGGATCTTCGTATATTCTACTTAACTTTTCCACTAAAATCTTAGTGGCAAGTGATAATAACGCCAAACATTAAGTGGGCAATTTTGATACTCACGTCTTGGGGAACATTAAAAGTGATGCATGTTTGAGCCATTTGAAATTCACTTGGTCTAGAAAAAATCACATGAAACTGATAATGAAAGCCAAGATCATGTTCGGTTCCTTTTAATTAGTTGCGCGCACGCACACAAATAAAATCGTATAAAGACAATTCGTATTTGATATAACTATCGTGCAAGTATTTTACCATTAAGAATCAGACAGTTTCTTGTAACAGATTGTATATTGATCTAATATAATTATAGGATATCTCCTTTCACGTATGACTATTTATCCAAGCGATTTCTGATGTTTGGCTATAATTTCATATTTTTAGTGCATTACTTACCTTACATTTTGGGGCTTTAATGCTAAACTATACTATATTTGTGCTTAATTGAATTTATTTTATGTGTAGGTACGTTGAAGACGAAATTGGTAGCAAAGTAGAGATTTTATATTTTATACACAACAAGAATGAAGTTATGATTATTTAATTAGTGGATATATAAGGATTAAAGTTTAACATTACAAAGGAAGACAAAAGAGATAAATCAAAAGAAGACAAAAAGAATAATTGAGAAAAGAAACAAAAACGTGAATTGGAAATGTTAGGCAACAAAATTGAATCGAAGCAGCAGCAGGCGTAGCGAGCTACTTTGCTCGCATTAGAGCAGGCGAGGCGAGGATTAAAGCGTGCGACAGAGCTTGCGTCGCACGGACTACAGCGAGATGAAGCTCAAGTTTTGCCTCGCGCCGCGAGGCCTGTAGCGAGGGTGTTCCGGGTTTTAAAGCCTATTTTGTCTCCTTTTTAGTTTTGGACTTGGTTATTTCGTCTAGGCCTTTTCCCTACACATCTAAATAGTCATTAAACACCATTTTTAGAGGAGTTTTTGCGACCGGAGGCAAGAACATCACGTGGAACAACTTTTGGAGGAGAAAATCATCAAGTTTTTCAATCCTTTATCTTTTCTTTGTAATTTGTTTATGCAAAATACTTGGAAAATTGTTACTACGAACATGAGTGACTAAGCACTCTAGTTCTAGGGTTGTGGTTGACATGATTATTAACGTTTATTAATTACATCTTCGTTAATTCAGATTATCATCTTGTGGTTGTTTCTTTAATTCTAGTTTTAACTTGTGAATTGTTATAGCTACCAATTCACCCTACTATCTATGCTATGCTTGGGGAAAGCCGTGTTTAGATAAGAGTAGAATGATAGAGATCTTGTTTCTGAACCCGTGGCTCAGGGGATAATTTCGCGGTTAGGATAGGAATATACCTAACAATCTTTCTTAATTGAATACCGCATTATATTCGTTCATGATAGACTCAATACCATAGGAATATAGGATTGATATATTGTGGGCAGGCGAGTAGTATTGTGGGAACATGATATTCATATAAACGATCCGGTTAATTAGCAACCATAGATAATCTGGATTAACGAGTGTGATTATTAGACTTAATAGGAATGATAAACCAACCACAACCCTGGAATTTTCACCTCCTCTGAATTAAAATCTCATCATACTCATTTGCATTCTTGATAAATTAGTTGTTACTTGTTTAATTTCCGCAATAGTAGATTAATAGAAAAACATCACTCTTAAATATCTTGGACAATTAATTGATTTTAGTTTGCTTAGTTGACAATTGATCTAAGTCTCTGTGGGTTCGACATCCAACTTTCGAGTCACTTTATTACTTGACGGCCACGTATACTTGCGTGTACTTGGGGAACCAACAAGTTTTTGGCGCCGTTGCCGGGGACTTAGTTATTTATTGTTTATCTAAGTTAAGCTTTTATTCATTATTTGTTCAAGTTTTAATTTTTAGTTTGCTTTATTTGTGATAACGCATGATGTTCTCTTGAATGCGGTGGAGTAGAAGCACAAACAATATCCTTCCTCTTGATCCTGAGATCGATCGAACACTTCATAGAGTGAGGAGGGAAGTTGAAGCTCGAACAAGAATTGAAAGAGAGTTGGACATCGTAGTTCAATCACAACCAATAGAGATGGCAGGTAATGAAGGGTGCGCGGTGATAGAAGCTGCAAGGCCCAATCTTGCTAATATGACTCAGGCAATTGTGAAGCATGAGATTACGGGTCACTTTGAACTCAAACAGTACATGGTACAACTAATTCAGTCCACAGGGCAATATGTGGGTCTATCTCATGAAGACTCGTAGAGGCACATTCAGAACTTCCTGGAAATTACAGACACTTACAATTATCCAAATGTTTCCAAGGACTATGTCAGGCTGGCACTGTTTCCCTTTTCACTGCTCGGGGAAGCTAAGGAATGGTTGCAAAAGGAGCCCGCGAACTCAATCCACAATTGGGATGAACTAGCAAGGAAATTCTTAATCAAGTTTTTTCCCACTAAGAAGACAAAGTCGCTGAGGAGCCAGATTCTTGGGTTTCAACAACGAGATGGCAAGACTCTTCATCATGCTTGGGAAAGATACAAGAAGCTACTCAGAGACTGCCCACATCATTGTCAGACTGATGAGGTGTTGGGTCACACTTTCATTGATGGGTTGGACGAGGCATCAAAGATGAATCTTGACTCAGCATATGGGGGTAGTTGCATGGCAAGACCGTATAGTGAGATCCAGATCCTGCTAAACAATTTCACTGCTAATGATAATAATTGGCAAGGAGATGGGGAACCACGAAGAGCACTTAAACAAAAGGCAGCAGGTGTGATCGAGCTTGATGATTTCTCTGCCATAAGGGCAGATATAGCGAGATTAGCAAATCAGATGAATAAGATGACAATGAACCAAGCACAACAGATGCATCATGTGCAACGGATGTCTACCTGCTGCATGTTATGTGGTGAAGGTCACACTAGTGACATATGCCCCGTGAATCCTGAATCCATCTACTACGTGGGGGGCAACAAGCTAGAGGGCCGATGAATCAAAATGCTCAATATTGTAACACATATAATACGAACTGGAGGAATCATCCTAAATTCTCTTGGGGTGGAAATCAGAACATCAGGCCTCGAGCGAATTATAATCATCCACCTCAACCTCCACAACAATCAGAAGAGAGTTTGATTGACATGATGAAAAAGCTCTTGCTAGACAATCAGAAAGTTATGGCTGAGAATCAACAATTGCGCACAAAGTTCAAAAATCTAGAGAGGCAGTTTGGAAAAATGGCTAACAATCAGAATATTAGACCTATTGGAGCTCTCCCAAGTGATACAGATAAAAACCCTCAAGTCAATACAGTGATATTGAGAAATGGGAGAGAGTTAGTAGAAGTTCCTAAGAAGAAAAAAGAGCAGTTTGGGCTGGAAGAAGAAAGAGTTCCAAAACCTGTAGAGGTAGATGAGAGAAACAAAATAGAGTCTGAGCAAATATCAGAGAGGGTGCCACCTCCTTTTCCTCAAAGACTAAGAAAGAAAAATGATGACCACATGTTTCAGAAATTTTTAGATATGTTGAAGCAGATACACTTGAACATCCCTTTGGTGGACATGCTCAGTGAGGTCCCAAAATATGCAAAATATATTAAGGATATAGTGGCAAATAAGAGGAGATTAACTGAATTTGAGACCGGCGCACTTACCGAGGAGTGCACTTCCAGG
This sequence comes from Nicotiana tabacum, assembly GCF_000715075.1. Lineage (NCBI taxonomy): Eukaryota > Viridiplantae > Streptophyta > Magnoliopsida > Solanales > Solanaceae > Nicotiana > Nicotiana tabacum. The sequence continues at coordinate 27,551 of NW_027438542.1, forward strand.
ATTCAACATAAGCTTCCACAAAAGCTTAAGGATCCAGCTAGTTTTACCATCCCCGTGAGGATTGGTGAAATTGATGTGGGTAGAGCCTTGTGTGATTTGGGCGCAAGTATCAATCTGATATTGTTGTCAGTGTTCAAACAATTGGGATTAGGAGCTCCGAGACCCACCACGGTGCTTCTATAGTTAGCTGATAGATATACCTAAGGGGGTAATTGAGAACGTCTTGTTGCATATTGGGAAGTTTATTTTCCCTGCAGATTTTATCATCCATGACTACGAGGCTGATGAGTTAGTTCCTATCATCTTGGGACGACCTCTTTTGACCACTGGAGATGCCATTATCAAAGTCCGAGAAGGTAAGATGATCCCGAGGGTGGACAATGAAGAAGCGGTCTTCAATGTATATCGAGCCATTAAGTTGCTTCGTCATTACAAGGACCTGGCCATGATTTCTATGGTGAAGATAAATGAACCAGCCGTAGAGCCAAGTGCATTTAAAGAAGATGCACTAGAAAAGGCATTGATGTTGTTCAATCACTTGGAACTGGAAGAAGAGGTTGAGGAGATGTTGCAAATTTTGGAAGCATCTTGTGAATACATAAGAGAAAGATCCCAGTTTGAGCCTCTGGATCGGCCAATCGTCCTGCCCCCTAGACCCTCAGTTGAGGAGGCTCCAAAACTGGAACTTATACCCTTACCATCTCATCTTCATTATGTATATTTAGGTAGTTCTAACACTTTACCTGTGATTATTTCTTCTCATTTGTCTAAATTGCAGGAAGAAAAGCTCTTAAGGGTGCTGAGGGAGCACAAACATGCCATTGGTTGGACAATGTCTGACATAAAGTGTATTAGCCCTGCATTCTACATGCACAAAATACTCATGGAGGAGGGACACAAGCCTAGTGTAGAACATCAACGCCGCCTAAATCCAATAGTAAATGGGTATAGTATTTCCCATCTCCGATAGTAAATGGGTAAGCCCTGTTTAATGTGTACCTAAAAAGGGGGGGTATGACTGTTGTAGTGAATGAACAAAATGAATTAATCCCAACTCGGACTGTGACTGGTTGGCGAATATGCATAGATTATAGGAAGTTGAGTAATGCTACACGAAAAGATTACTTCCCCCTCCCCTTCATTGATCAAATGCTTGACAGGTTAGCCAGACAGGAGTACTATTGTTTCCTTGACGGCTATTCAGGGTATAATCAGATTGCTATTTCCCCGGAAGATCAATAAAAGACAACTTTTACATGCCCTTATGGCACTTATGCATTTAAGATAATGCCATTCAGGTTGTGTAATGCACCTGCCACTTTTCAAAGGTATGTGATGGCTATTTTCACCAATATGGTGGAACGGTTTGTGGAGATTTTTATGGATGATTTTTCTGTGTTTGGTCCTTCTTTTGATGAATGCTTGACCAATCTTGCTAAAGTGCTTGCCAGGTGTGAGGAGACTAATCTGGTACTGAATTGGGAAAACTGCCATTTTATGGTACATGAAGGTATAGTGCTGGGGCACAAGGTGTCCAAAGATGGACTGGAAGTTGACAAAGCTAAGGTGAAATCAATTGAAAAGTTGCCACCACCGATTTCAGTGAAAGGAGTTAGGAGTTTTCTGGGACATGCAGGTTTTTATCGCCGATTTATAAAGGATTTCTCAAAAATTTCTTCTCCTTTGTGCAGGTTGTTGGAGAAGGATGTGTTGTTCAAGTTTGATGATGCTTGTCTGAAAGCATTCGAGGAGCTGAAAAAAAATTAGTGAGTGCACCAATCATAGTGGCTCCTGACTGGAAAAAGCCATTTGAGCTGATGTGTGATGCTAGTGATGGTGCAATTGGGGCCGTGTTGGGCTAGAGGAGGAGCAAAATTTTTCACTCCTTTTACTATGCAAGCAAGACTCTTACTCCTGCTCAAATAAATTATACTGTGACAGAAAAGGAGTTGCTTGCTGTAGTGTGGGCATTCGATAAATTTCGGGCCTATTAGGTTGGCACCAAAGTCATCATCTACTCAGACCATGCAGCCATCAGGTATTTGTTCGAAAAGAAAGATGCTAAACTAAGGCTAATCCGTTGGGTTTTACTCTTGCAGGAATTTGATTTGGAGATTCGAGACCGTAAAGGAATAGAGCATCAAGTGGCTGATCACTTATCCAGGTTAGAAACTCGGAATCATGAATCCGAGGGAGATATCATCAAGGAAACATTCCCGGATGAGCAATTATTGGCCATTACTGTTGTGGAGGTGCCATGGTATGCAGATTTTGTGAACTATCTAGCAAGTGGAGAGATGCTGCAGATCTTGAACCTTATGCTAAAAAGAAGTTCTTGCGAGATATGAGGTCATATGTGTGGGATGAGCCATTTCTATTCAAATCTTGTACCGATCAGTTAATGACAAGATGTGTGCCCGAATCTGAAATAAATGCTATCTTACATTACTGTGATGCGTCGCCTTATGATGGTCATTATGTGGGTGACAAAACAGCAGCTAAGGTATTGCAATCGTGTTTTTATTGGCCTAGGGTGTTTAAAGATGCCCATGAGTTCGTGAGGTGGTGTGATAGGTGCCAGAGAACAGGAACAATCACGAAAAGGCATGAGATGCCATTGCACGGTATTATGGAGGTTGAAATTTTTGATGTGTGGGGAATTGATTTTATGGGTTCGTTTCCCTTGTCCAGTGGGTGTAAGTACATTTTGGTGACCGTTGACTATGTGTCGAAGTGGGTGGAGGCCATTGCTCTTCCTACCAATGATGCCAAGGTTGTGGTCAGCTTTGTGAAAAAGCATATCTTTACAAGGTTCGGCACTCCGAAAGTGACGATTAGTGATGGGGGCACCCATTTCTGTAACAAGCTCTTGGACAATGTCTTAGCGCAATATGAGGTCAAACATAAGGTTGCAACCGCTTACCATCCTCAGACTAGTGGGCAAATTGAAGTCTCAAATAGAGAGATAAAGCAGATCCTGGAGAAGACGGTTAGTGCAAGTAGGAAAGATTGGGCTGCAATGCTTGATGATGCTGTATGGGCATACCAGACTGCCTACAAAACTCCAATCGGATTCTCCCCTTACAAGCTACTTTATGGGAAAGCATGTCACTTACCAGTGGAACTTGAGCACAAGGCCTATTGGGCGATAAAGAAGCTGAAGTTTGATGCAGAATTAGTGGGTAGAAAGCGGGTGATGCAATTGAACAAGCCTGATAAGTTTCACTTGCATGCGTATGAGAATGCCAAATTATATAAAGAAAGGACCAAGCGCTGGCATGATAAGAATATCCACCATCGCGAGTTCGAACCGGGCCAATTGGTTCTCTTGTTCAATTCGAGATTAAGACTCTTTCCAGGGAAGCTCAAATCGAGATGGTCAGGCCCGTTTGAGGTAGTGAGAGTCATTCCACATGGTGCAATTGAGCTGCGCATCTTAGGTGGCGAGAGAATGTTCTTAGTGAACGGACAAAGAGTGAAGCACTATTATAGAGGTGACTTTGATCGTCAGAAGTCGAAGGTGTTACTTGCCAATGATTAGACGAGATTCTGTGTCGTGCCGCGACGTTAAATCAGGCGCTTGTTGGGAGGCAACCCATCTCTACTGCTTTCTTTTAATTTTATTTTTTATTTTATTATTGCTGTAGTGTTTGTTTTTATTTTGCAGGATTATAAACATAGGAGGCAAAGCTATTGGAAGTGTGCAAAAGCGAGTAAGATGGTGAGAACTAAGTGTGGGGTTCCCACAAAAAGAACCATGCCTGGGGGAAGTCTGAGTACCCCGTGAGCCGCTATTGCTTCGGCCTTTAGCCTTTCAGGGAGTTTCTTGTGCACCCTCGTTATTGTTTTGCTTTATTTGTGCATTGGGGACACTGCACTCTTTTAAATGTGGGGTGGGAGAATTCTCTAGATAATTAGTAGTAGGATGTTAGAAAAATGTTAACTTCTTATTTTTGTTTTCGTAGTTGTGTAGTGTTTTAGTATTTTAGTAGCTATGAAAAAAATTGAAAAAACAAAAGTAGAAAAATTGGACTTTTCCCGACGATGGATCTCCTAGACGGTTTTCTTGAGGGATTTAAGTCTAAGAAAAAAGGACAAAAATATTTTCTTTGTATGTAGTGTAGTAATTCCCCCTTGGTTTTTCTTTGTGCCACGGTTCTTTTTCAAGGATTTTATTTGAACCGGGTGTAGTTAGTTTTATTTTTTTTAGGAGTAGGAGCCATTGTGAGATGAATTCAATTGAAGAAATATCTCTTGACTTTGTTATGCCTTGAGAATAGTGAGTACTTTGGTTGTGACGCTTAGGCTCAGTTTTTGACTCTTGTATAAGTACCTTAAATTGTATGATCTTAAATTTGCTTAACTGCTTTGACTAGAGTATCTTGATGAGTCCGATCCTGAGTGAGTTATGTGCCATGTGTGTGTAAGGTTTGTATGTTATTCTGTGTATTGCATTTGATGTCTAGAACTTGCCCTGTGTGCTTGCAAAGTGAAATAGTAGTTTTGTTCAGTCTTGGAAGTGATATAGGCGTTTCTTTGTTGATCCAGATATATATAGTTTACCCGCCTAATTGTAATGTATTGTAGTTTACCCCTTTGAGCCTGTAATCCTGTTTCTTTGTCATCCACATTACAAGCCTTACCCATTTGTTTGAATTAACCATCTATTTGAACCTTTTAACCTCTCATGAGCACTTGAATTGTAATGAACTTTGTAAAAGTTAAAGTGTAGGGTGGTTGGTTTGACCTTTGAGTGGAACTAATGAAATAAGGAGAAAGGTGCACTGTTTTGAAAAAGTAAGAGCCACGTGGATTGAAAAAGAAAGAAAGAAATATATATGTAGTTGTATTGCTGTGAAAAATATTCCTTGATAGTGGTGACTCTTGATGTAATTGTGCTTAATAGAAGTATGGAGTAATATACATTGATGTGAAGGTGGAGTTTGGTTT
>NW_027438542.1:37500-71295 GCF_000715075.1 Nicotiana tabacum
AAATCTGATTGGAATATTTCTCAAGCAGTCGTGGACTCTTTCATTGACCTTATGAGTGAACTAGTTGACCCTAATATCACAGTCGTGGACTCTTTCATTGACCTTATGAGTGAACTAGTTGACCCTAATATCAACTTACCTGGTGATTTCTATAAGGCAAAGAGATTGGTTTCTAAGTTAGGACTTCCGTCAATGAGAATTGATTGTTGTGAAGATGGTTGCATGTTATATTATAAAGATGATGCAACTTTAGACAGTTATAAATTTTGTGAAAAGCCTCGTTTCAAGAGGCTTTCTAGCGGGAATATGGTTGTTGTCAAGGCGATGCATTATTTACCTCTTATACCTAGATTAAAGAGGTTATATGCGTCGATGAGTTTTGCTCCTCATATGAGATGGAACTTTGAAAATAGAAGACCACCTGGTGTTATGTGTCATCCTTTAGATGGAGAAGCTTGGAAGCACTTTGATAGGACATATCCAGATTTTTCTAGTAAACCAAGGAACATTCAATTAGGTCTGTGTGCGGATGGCTTCACGCCTTTTTCTATATCTGCGACACTATATTCATGTTGGCCTGTCTTTCTTACACCTTATAATCTACCACCTGAGTTGTGTATGACTATGTCACGACCCGAAATTCCCACCTTCGGACCATGATGGCGCCTAACATTTCACTTTCTAGGCAAGCCAACGTTAGAATAATATTAACCAATTTTTAAACAATCTTTACATTATTAATAATCAAGGAACCAAAAGTGGAAGCAAGGTTTGAAATATAGTGAAATAATCCATAACAACAACGGTGTCTAAATACCATCCCAGAATTGGTGTCACAAGTGCACGAGCTTCTAGAATAATACAAATAAAGGTCTGAATAAAATAAAGCTGTCTGGAAATAAACACACAGCTAAAGTAAAATAGACAGGGACTTCAGAACTGCGGACGCCATGCAGTTATACCTCAAGTCTCCTCTGAATAGCTGAAATCCGAGCAAGTCTATGGTACGCCACTGAGACCAACTCCAAAATCTGCACAAGAAGTACAGAGTGTAGTATCAGTACAATCGACCCCATGTACTAGTAAATGCTGAGCCTAACCTCGACGAAGTAGTGACGAGACTAAGGCGGTTTACTTATATTAACCTGTATGCAATATTAATGACAACAACAAATAATAGAAATAAAATAGGTAACTCATTTATAATAATTGAAGCCAACTCAGCAGTCATAATCCATTATCATTTCAACAAATTCTGTTGCAGCGTGCAATCCGCTCTCGCAATATATTCACATTCAATTCTGTTGCAGCGTGCAACCCGCTCTCACAATATATACCTTTAATCAAATCTGTTGCGGCGTGCAACCCGATCCCCCAATATATATATATGTATGTCGACTTTTAAATAAGTCTGTTGCGGTGTGCAACCCGATCCTCCAATATGGACTTTTAATAAGTCTGTTGCGGCGTGCAACCGGATCCTCCAATATATTCATTTACCAATTTTTATAGAAGAAATTTCCTCAATAAATGCAACAATATACTATATATAAGATGTATATATAGTATAGTATATATATATATATATATATATATATATATATATATATATATATATATATATATATATATATATATATATAAAAGCTATATTCGATAAGCTATATATACATCTTATATACTATATATAAGATGTATATATAGTATAGTATATATATTAAATATTTAATATCGATTATATACTATATATAAGATGTATATATAGTATAGTATATATATTAAATGTATATATAGTATATATATATATATATATAACTATATATACATCTTATATCGATATATTATATATACATCTTATATACTATATATATTCGATATTAAATATTGAATATTAAAATTTAGGATGTTAAATAAAATTTAGGTCACAATTCTATAATAAAATTTACAAAGAATTGCCTTCGATAGTTTTTTTAACATCCTTTTGTCTCTAATATCTATTTAATTTTTTGTTAAAACATATATATGTTGGGCCCACTTAGCCCGTTTAGCCCGGGACCAAACGGTCCCAGGCCGGTCCTTACAAAAAGCCCGTTTATCCCGGGCCCGTTTGGCCCATTTAATTTGGGACCAGCCCGGGACCGGGACCGTTTGGTCCGGCCCACTTGGCCCGTTTAGGCCCGGGACCGGCCCACTTGCCAGCCCTACCCGCGGGTGTGTGTTGGATATGTACTTTCAGTGATTTCAAGACTTCGAGGAGATTCTTAGCACGTTCGAGGACGAACATTTGTTTAAGAGGGGAAGGATGTAACGACCCGGCCGGTCGTTTTGAGAACTTAAGTCTCGTTCGGCGGCATAAGGTCCCGAGCAGCTTCATATTATGTGTATTGACTTGCATGCGTGGTTGAATTTAGTTACCTGATGATTTAGAGTGATTTGGGACACTTAGTCCCTAAAACAGAAGCTTAAGTCTTAGGATTTTGACCGTAGTCGAAACTATGTGAAGACGACTCCAGAATGGAGTTTCGTCAATTCCATTAGCTCCGTTGGGTGATTTTGGACTTAGGAGCGTGCCCGGACTGTAAATCCGAGGTCTGTAGCTGATTTAGGCTTGAAATGGCGAAAGTCGATTTTTTGGAGATTTGGACCGGAAGTGGACTTTTTGATACCAGGATCGGAATGCGATTCCGAAGTTGGAACAACTCCGTTATGTTATTTGGGACTTGCCTGCAAAATTTGACGTCATTCCGGGTTGATTTGATAGGTTTCGGCACGGGTTTTAGAAGTTGAAAGATTTGAAATTTATAAGTTCGATTCATGGTGCGATTCGTAGTTTCGACGTTGTTTGATGTGATTTGAGATCTCGAGCGAGTTCGTGTTAGGTTATGGGACTTGTTGGTATGTTTAGACGGGGTCCCGGGGGCCTCGGGTGAGTTTCGGATGGGCTACAGGTCTTTTCCCCCTATTTTTGAACTGCTGTTATTTGTCATCTGGTTTCCTTCATCGCGTTCGCATCCTTGCCTTCGCATTCGCGTAGTGTTATTTTGGAGGGTGAAATATTTCCTCTTCGCGTTCGCGAAGTTCTGCCACCCCCTTCTTCGCGTTCGTGAAGTGCAAACCAGGCCTTGGGCACCGGTGATCATTTTCCTCTTCGCGTTCGCGTGTCACTTACGCGTTCGCGTAGCTATTCCATTACACTCTTCGCATTCGTGTACTACTTCACGCGTTCACGAAGAGCAGTCGTTGGGCCATCATATTTTTCCTCTCCGCGTTCGCGAACGTGTTGTCGCGTTCGCGAAGAACAACTAGGCAGCTTTGTTTCTCTTCTTCGCGAACGCGTCCCTTTCTCTGCGTTCGCGATGCACAAAACCCCTGGGCAGAATATAAAGTCCTCTATTCCGAGGGTTTGCCATTTTCACTATTTTTGGAGTTCTAGAGCTCGGTTTTGAGCGATTCCTTGTGGGTTTTTCATGCAAATCGATTGGGTAAGTGTTCTTCACCTAGAATTTATTTATTTACATGATTCTATCTTTATTTTTATCATTTAATTTGTGTTTTGAGTTGAGAAAAATGGTGGTTTTTGAAAGAAAAATTCAAAATGAAAAATCACGATTTAAGGGACGAAATGATATCGGAATTTGATGATTTTTGTATAGTTAGACTCGTGAGTGAATGAGTGTTCGTATTTTGTAACTTTTACCCGATTCCGAGACGTGGGACCGGGTCGAACTTTAGGGCGGATTTCGGGATTTTTGTTAAAGTATTGATTTTATTAATTAGATGAGTCTATTATGGTTGTATTCATGTTATGCAATTGTGTTTGGCTAGATTTGGGCCATTCAGAGTCGGATGATTGAAAAAAGGGCATTCTTACGGACTGGTTGAGCTTGGTTTGAGGTAAGTATCTTGCCTAACCTTGTGTGGGAGATTTTTCCCTTAGGATTGAGTTTTCTATGTTGATTGTAGTCCATGCACGCGAGGTGACGAGTGCGTGCTCGGACTTATTTGTGAAAAGTTGGCCTTTTAGGATTCTTAGGTCCTTATATTCACTGAGTATGAAGTTGTTCTTGATATGATTAAGTTTCTATTTACTAGTTTCACCTCTACATGCTTTAATTAGAATTAATTGCTTTCAGGATTCACTCGTATTGCCTATTTGACTCTTATTTGACTTAACTGAAGATTTTACCTCCTCTATTGTCATGCTATCTTTTCATAACTTCTTATCTTTATTTGAAATTATTATTATATCATCGTATATTTTGTTCAGTCTTAATTGAGGTTATGATTATATTTCCGCTGCTTATCCTTAATTAAATTATTGAAAATTCTTAGTAATTCCTCAACCTTAAGAGAAGTTTTAGATATCCTATATCTTAATCGAGTCATTTTATTTGGAATTATTTGACTCATGTTAGTTTCCCTGTTGTTGAAATGTATATTGTAGGATCGTTGATACACATTAGTTTCCCTTTGTTGAGATGTTCCCTTTACGCCTAGCATTCTTTATTGTGATTATTCCTTGTGAATTTGTTCTACCGTTTCTTTGTGAATTAAAGTTCTTGAGTTGATTTACTTGTCGTACTTTGTATTATTGTCATTGTTTTTGTGGTACTTGTTGTGGTGTTGCACGAGGTTTCTGCCATGCGGTTGTTATTATTGTGATGCATGAGGTTTCTGCCGTGCGGTTGTTATTATGGGGTTGCACGAGTTTTCTGCCGTGCTATTGTTACCATTGATATTTGCACATGCGGCGTGACAAGGCGGGATATATATATATATATATATATATATATATATATATATATATATATATATATATATATATATATATTGATGGGTTGCGCATGTGGCGAGACAAGGTGGGAACATTATTATGCACGTGTGGCGAGACAAGGCGGGCATTTATGTTATTATTGCACACGTGGCGAGACAAGGTGGGTTGTATCAGGGATTGATTTGTGATGATTTATGGTCTGGGGGCATTCTTGTTGTTGATATTTGTGTAGTGGTATACGTACCTGTGTGAGCTTTATCTTGTGAAAGATGTGAGAAAATATTCTACGTGTTGTCCGTTCTTCTTCTTCCTTATGCTTATTTGCTGGTATGGACTATGTTAGGACACTTGCACAAGCATACACGTAGTTAGGCACTCTTATCAGATAAGAGGTGTTCTTGATATTGTTGAGCATAGATGCTCACCCTTGTTTACTTGCCTTCTATGTGAGAATGGCTCTATTTGGCACGTGAGTCGTCAGTGCGGTTATGAGATGTTATGAGGGCACAGGATGCTAAGTGTTAGAGTTCAGGTATTGAGACCCGTGAGTTGTGATTTGTCCGAGGTTCGGTACCTCGTGGAGTTGTTGACTAAAACTTGATGTAAAAGCGGTTGGAGTTGCTGAGTTATTACTTGTCCTTGATGTATTTGTGATTTCGGATTTAGGTTGTGTTCCATTCACCTTTCTGTGTCATTTTTATGATATTCCGCTGATACTTGTTGTTTCCTTCCTTATTGCCATCACTGTACTGTGAGCCATATTGCATAGTCTTTATGTGACATCATACTTCTGTTGTTCATGTACTTATATTTGTTCAGTTTATTAGACCAGTGAGTGTCTTGACTGTTCCTCGTCACTACTCCACCAAGGTTAGTCTTGATACTTACTGGGCACTGCTGTGGTGTGCTCATGCTACTCTTCTGCATATTTTTGCGCAGATCCAGGTACTTGTTCGTTAGCTAGCGGTGTGGACTGTTGCTGTGCAGACTCAAGGTAAACCTGTTGTTGCATTCGCAGGCTTAGGAGTCACCTTCAACCTTTTCGTTTTGCACTGTTTATTCTTATTTTGGACAGTTGTATTTAGAAGTTTTCTAGCAAACACTCTGTAGAGCTTATGACTTGTACTACCGGTTTTGGGAATTTTAAGAGATTCGATTTAAGTAATGTTGTTTTAATTATTGTTAGGCTTACCTAGTCCCTAAGACTAGGTGCCATCACGATACCCAAACGGAGGGAAAATTGGGTCGTGACAAAAACATCCCGTGGCCTATTCGAAACTTACCCGAGCCCCTCGGAATCTTATCCAAATATCCCAACAAGTCCCGTAACATAATACGGACTTACTCGGGGTCTCAAATCACATCAAATAACATCGAAATTGCAATTCACACCTCGATTCGGAATTTGAGTTTTAAACTTTTCAATTTGCAAATTTTGTGCCAAAACATATTAAATGAATCCGGAATGACTTCAAATTTGGCACACAAGTCATAAATGACATAATGGAGCTATTCTCATTTCCAGAATCGGATTCTGTCCCCGATATCAAAAAGTCAACCCCGTGGTCAAACTTGGAAGTCTTTAGCCTTTAAATTGCTAGTTCCATTAAATGACCACAACTTGAGCTAGGGACCTCCAAATTAAATTTCGGACATACGCCTAAGTCCCAAATCACGATGCGGAGCTACCGGAACTGTCAGAATACTGATCCGGGTCCGTTTGCTACAAATGTTGACCAAAGTATACTCAGTTGAGTTTTAAAGCTCTATTTCACATTTTAATCCATTTTTCATATAAAAACTTTTCAAACTGCGCACGCAAGTCGAGGAATGATAAATGGTGCTTTTCGAGGTCTTAGAACACATAATTACTTATTAAATTTAAAGATGACATTTTGGGTCATCACATTCTCCACCTCTAAAACAAACGTTCGTCCTCGAACGGAGTTAGAACAAAAATACCTGAGCTGGAGAAAAGGTGTGGATATTTACTCCACATGTCCGACTCGGACTCCCAGGTAGATGCCTCTACCGGCTGACCTCTCCATTGCACCCAAACTGAATGATAACTCTTAGACCTCAATTGTCGGACCTGCCGGGCTAGAATAATCACCGGCTCCTCCTCGTAAGTCAAATCTTTATCCAATTGGACTGAGCTGAAATCTAACACATGGAATGGATCACCATGTTATTTCCGGAGCATAGACACATGGAACACCAGATGAACTGCTGATAAACTAGGTGGTAATACAAGCATGTAAGCTACTTCACCCACCCTTTCATGAATTTCAAAGGGTCCGATATACCTAGGGCTCAACTTGCCCTTCTTTCCGAATCTCATTACACCTTTCATAGGTGAAACCCGGAGCAATATTCTTTCTTCAACCATAAATGCAATATCACGAACTTTACGGTCGGCATAACTCTTTTTCCTAGACTGAGCTGTGCGAAGTCGATCCTGAATAATCTTGACCTTATCCACGACATCCTATACCAAATCGGTACCCAACAACCGAGCCTCTCCCGGTTCAAACCAACCAACTGGCGATCGACATCGCCTTCCGTATAATGCCTCGTATCGATTAATCTGAATGCTCTACTGGTAGCTATTATTATAAGCAAACTCCGCAAGTGGTAAGAAATGATCCCAAGAACCTCCAAAGTCTATAACATAAGCGCGAAGCATATCTTCCAATATCTGAATGGTGTGCTCTGACTGTCCATCTGTCTGTGGATGAAATGATGTACTCAACTCAACTCGCGTGCCTAACTCATGCTGTACAGACCTCCACAAATATGAGGTAAACTACGTACCTTGATCTGAAATAATAGACACGGGCACACCGTAAAGGCGGACAATCTCACGAATGTAAATTTCAGCTAACCTCTCTGAAGAATAGGTAACTACCACTGGAATGAAATGTGCTGACTTGGTCAACCTGTCCACAATGACCCAATCTGCGTCAAATTTTCTCTGCGTCCGTGGGAGCCCAACAACAAAATCCATAGTGATACGCTCCCACTTCCACTCAGGAATTTCTAACATCTGAAACAAACCACCAGGTCTCTGATGCTCGTACTTAACTTGCTAACAATTCAAACACCGAGCTACATATGCAACTATATCCTTTTTTATTCTCCTCCACCACTAATGTTGCCGCAAATCTTGATACATTTTGGCGGTACCTGGATGAATAGAATACCTGGAACTATGTGCTTCTTCAAGAATTAATTCACAAAGCCCATCCACATTAGGCAAAAAAATATGACCCTGTATTCGTAGAACCCCATCTTCCCCCACAACAACCTGTTTGGAATCATCGTGCCTCTCCGTGTCCTTAAGGACAAGTAAATGAGGATCATCATACTGCCTCTCTATGATGTGCTCATATAAAGAAGATCGAGCGACTGTGCAAGCTAGAACCCTACTGGGTTCTGAAACATCTAACCTCACGAATTGATTAGCCAAAGTCTGAACATCTACAACTAATGGCCTCTCATCAACCAGAATATATGCAAAACTGCCCATACTCACAGCCTTTCTATTCAAAGCATCGGCCACCACATTGGCATTTCCGGGATGATACAAAATGGTGATATCATAGTCTTTCAACAACTCCAACCATCTTCTCTGTCTCAAATTAAGATCCTTTTGTTTAAACAGATACTGAAGGCTATGATGATCAGTAAATACCTCACACGAGACACCGTAGAGGTAATGCCTCCAAATCTTCAGCGCATGAACAATGGCTGCCAATTCTAAGTCATGAACAAGATAATTCTTCTCGTGAACTTTCAATTTCCGCGACGCATATGCAATTACCTTTCCATCTTGCATTAATACTGCACCAAGCCCAATGTGAGATGCGTCACAATATACCGTATACGGTCCTAAACCTGTGGGTAATACCAACATTGGCGCCGTAGTCAAAGCGATCTTGAGCTTCTGAAAGCTCAACTCACACTCGTCTGACCATCTGAATGGGAAACCTTTCTGGGTCAATCTGGTCAATGGGCTTGCTATAGATGAAAACCCTTCCACGAACCGACGATAATAACCTGCTAAACCCAGGAAACTCCGGATCTCTATAACTGAAGTAGGTCTAGGCCAATTCTGAACAGCCTCAATCTTCTTAGGATCCACCTTTATGCCTTCTACCGATACAACATGCCCCAAAAAGGCAACTAAGTCTAACCAAAACTCACATTTTGAAAACTTGGCACATAACTGATTATATTTCAAGGTATGAAGTACACTTCGAAGATGATGCTCATGCTCCTCTCGACTGCTGGAGTAAATCAAGATATCATCAATGAATACAACCACTAAAGAATCCAAATAAGGCTTTAACACCCGATTCATCAAATCCATAAATGTTGCTGGGGCATTTGTCAACCCAAATGACATCACTAGGAATTCGTAATGCCCATACCGAGTTCGAAAAGCTATTTTAGGGACATCAGATGCCTTAATCTTCAACTGATGGTAACCAGACCTCAAATCTGTCTTCGAAAATACCTTGGCACCCTGAAGCTGATCAAATAAGTAATCAATTCTTGGCAGCGGATATTTGTTTTTGATAGTGGCTTTGTTTAACTGCCGATAATCTATACACATCCGCATAGAGCCATATTTCTTCTTTACAAATAATACTGGTGCACCCCAGGGCGAGACACTAGGTCTAATGAATCCCTGATCAAGCAAGTCTTGTAACTGCTCTTTCAATTCTTTCAACTCTGGCGGGGCCATACGGTATGGTGGAATAGAAATGGGCTGAGTTCCCGGAGCCAAATCAATACAGAAGTCAATATCTCTGTCGGGTGGCATCCCCGACAAATCTGCGGGAAGTACTTCTGGAAATTCACGAACAACTGGTACTGAGTCCATAGAAGGGACATCCACACTAGGATCACGAATATAAGTCAAATAGGCTAGACACCCTTTCTCTACCATACACCGAGCTTTCATATAAGAAATAACCCTGCTAGCAGAATGGCCAGGAGTTCCTTTCCACTCTAACCGAGGTAACCCCGGCATAGCTAGGGTCACAGTCTTGGCATGACAATCCAATATATCATGATAAGGGGACAGCCAATCCATACCCAAGATGACATCAAAATCCACCATATCAAGAAGTAGAAGATCCACACTAGTCTCAAGATTACCAATAGTAACCATACACGAATGGTAGACATGATCTACTACAACAGTCTCCCACCAGTGTAGATACACACATAGAAGCACTCAGAGAATAAAAAGGCGCAACCAAATATGAAGCAAAATAGGAGGACACATAGGAATATGTAGATCCTGGATCAAATAGAGCTGAAGCATCTCTATGGCAAACTGGAATAATACCTATGATCATAGCATCGGGTGACTCGGCCTCAGGCCTAGCTGGAAAAGCATAAAATTGGGGCTGGGCCCCACCACTCTGAACTGTGTCTTTGGGACGGCCTCTAACTGGCTGGCCTCCACCTCTAATGGTCTGACCTCAACCTCTAATGGTCTAACCTCCACCTCTAATGGCCTAACCTCCACCTCTAGCTGCCTGACCCCTACCTCTAGCTGGCTGAGTAGGCGGTGAAGCAACAGGTGCCGGTATGATGGCACGAGAATCTTGTCGAGATCTGTTACTCGCCAATCTAGGGCAATACCTCCTGATGTGACCAAAGTTTCCACACTCATAACACCCATCCTGATGCCGTGGCTGCTGAAGCTCAAGGTGACCCAAATGGGCCGGATAACCGCTGTAGTAACTCTGGAGAAGTGATGCACTGAAAGGAGCTGAATGTGCACTGAATATTAGCTGCCCAGAGTAAGGCATAATAGGACCGTGACTCCCTGAAGCACCGGGAGATACATGAAGTGCTAAATGAAACGGTCAGGGAGGATGACCCCTACCAAAATTGCCCCTGCCTCTAGATGAGGCACCACTAAAATCACCGAACTGACGAGGCCTCTTATCGGAACTCTGCCCTCTCTCTTGTGCAAGAACCATCTCGATCCTCCTTACGACATTAGCTGCCGCCTGAAAAGAAATCTCACTTTTGCTCTCCTTGTCCATCTGAAGTATGATAGGGTGAGTGAGTCCCTTAATAAACCTCCTCACTCTCTCTCCCTCAGTAGGTAGTAAAAGGAGAGCATGACGGGCCAAATCCACAAAACAGGACTCTTACTGAGTAACAGTCATACTGCCCTGCTGTAGACGCTCAAATTGCTTGCGGAATTCCTCTCTCAGTGTGATATGGAGGAACTTTTCCAGAAATAGTTGAGAGAACTGCTCCCCTGTAAGTGCAGGCGATCCAACTGGTCTGGTCAATGTATAATCTCTCCATCATCTCTTGGCGGAACCCGTCATCTGTAATACAACAAAGTCAACCCCATTGGTCTCAACTCTACCCATGTTCCGCAGCACCTCAGGGCAGTGTTCAAGATAATCTTGTGGGTCCTCAGAAGGTGTACCACCAAAGTTAACTGAAAAGAGCTTGGTAAACTTATCCAGTCTCAATAAGGCCTCAAAAGACATGGCGGGCCTATCACTGATCTGTGCCGCAACAACTGGCTGAACTACCCCAACTGGCGGGGCTGCTGGACCCTGATTCTGGGGGGCCATCTGCTCCGGAGCGGGAGTAGTGGGAGTTTGTGCTCCTCCCCCAGCCTGTGAGACGGCTGGTGCCACTGGAAATGTACCATTCTGGGCCACGCCCTCCATAAGACTTACCAAACGGACTAGAGCATCCTGGAGTACTGGAGTGGCTATGAATCTTTCCCGGACCTGAACTGGTCCAACTGGTACATTTTGAACTGGAACCTCCTCCTGAAGGTCCACCTGAGGTTCTTCAACAGGTGAAGCTGCTGGAGATCTGGACTGAGCTCTACCTCGGCCTTTGCCTCGGCCTCTAGCACCACCTCGGCCTCGACCTCTACCTCTGGCCATAGTTGCCATCGGGGGTTCTGGTCCCTGACCATCGGTATAAGTATTACATGTTCTCATCATCTGCGAGAGAATAAGAGTAGAATGGTTCAATCATCGATGATAGAATAAAATCGCACGACAGAATAAGAAAGAAGTGATATTGTTCCTAAACTTCATAGCCTTTGAGAGATAAGTACAGACGTCTCCGTACCGATCCTTCAGACTCTACTAAGCTTGCTCATGACTCGTGAGACCTATGTAACCTAGTTCTTTGATACCAACTGTCACGACCCAAAATTCCCACCTTCGGACCGTGATGGCGCCTAACATTTCACTTGCTAGGCAAGCCAATGTTAGAATAATATTAACCAATTTTTAAACAATCTTTACATTATTAATAATCAAGGAACCAAAAGCGGAAGCAAGGTTTGAAATATAGTGAAATAATCCATAAAAGTAACGGTGTCTAAATACCATCCCATAATACAAATAAAGGTCTGAATAAAATAAAGCTGTCTGAAAATAAACACACAGCTAAAGTAAAATAGACGGGGATATCAGAACTGCGGACGCCATGCAGTTATACCTCAAGTCTCCTCTGAATAGCTGAAATCCGAGCAAGTCTATGGTACGCCACTGAGACCAACTCCAAAATCTGCACAAGAAGTGTAGAGTGTAGTATCAGTACAACCGACCCCATGTACTGGTAAGTGCTAAGCCTAACTTCGACGAAGTAGTGACGAGGCTAAGGCGGTTCACTTATATTAACCTGTACGCAATATTAATGACAACAACACATAATAGAAATAAAACATGTAACTCATTTATAATAATTGAAGCCAACTCAGCAGTCATAATCCATTATCATTTCAACCAAATCTGTTGCAGCGTGCAACGTGCTCTCGCAATATATTCATATTCAATTCTGTTGCAGCGTGCAACCCCGCTCTCACAATATATTCCTTTAATCAAATATGTTTCGGCGTGCAACCTGATACCCCAATATATATATATGTATGTCGACTTTAAAATAAGTCTGTTGCGGCGTGCAACCCGATCCTCCAATATGGACTTTTAATAAGTCTGTTGCGGCGTGCAACCCGATCCTCCAATATGGACTTTTCATAACTTTGTTGCGACGTGCAACACGATCCTTCAATATGGACTTTTCATAAGTCTGTTGCAGCGTGCAACCCGATCCTCCAATATATTCATTTACCAATTCTTATAGAAAAAATTTCCCTAATAAATGCAACAATTAATATAAAATTATAAGACAAGAAGCATACAATAATTATAATTTAATTATGAAACAAACAATGACAAATAGCAGATTATTATGGAAATCAAGGAGAAAATAGGCAGTTTAATATTTAATATGCTAAATGTCAAATAACAATTAAAACACATAATTCAAATAGCATATAACAATTAATGCAGAAATTCAAGAATTAATATTTGACAAAGAATAGGAGAGAAACAGTTATTATAATAATTAATTTATGATTTAAAATAAATTATGATTTTTCAAGTAAGCAGGCAAACAATTAATTTGATGACGTATAGACACTCGTCACCTTTCCTATACGTCGTTCACATATATTTCACATAACAAATAATTTAAGGGTTCTATTCCCTCAATTCAAGGTTAACCACGACACTTACCTCGCTTTACAAATTCCAATCAATTACTCAACCACAACTTTTCCTTTTAAATTTGTCTCAAAAAGCTTCAAATCTATTCACAATCGATATATTCAATACTAATCATAAGAATTAATTCCATATGAATTTACTAATTTTTCGGATAAAATCCGAAATTCATTAAAATATTCGGCAGTGGGACCCACATCTCAAATCTCGAAAAAACTTACGAAATTCGAACACCCATTCCGAGACGAGTCCAACCATATAAAAATTATCCAATTCCGATATCATATGGACCTTCAAATCTTAAATTTTTGTTTTTGGAAGATTTTAGAAAAATCTGATTTTTCTTCCATAAATTCACGGATTCATGATATAAATGAGTATGAAATCATGAAATATAATCAATATAGGATAAGGAACACTTACCCCAATGTTTTCCCGTGAAAATCGCCCAAAATCACCTCTTGAGGTTTTAGGTTTTGAAGATTTGGGAAATGAATCAAAAATCCCGTCCAAAAGTCATTTTGTTCAGCTGCAGGTGTCGCAATTGCGACCTGAGATGCGAAGCTCACAAATGCGAAGAAACACTCGCAATTGCGATGCCCTTCACAATCCCGCTGCCTTCGCAAATGCGAAGATTATGTTGCATTTGCGACAATTGGCCCTTCGCAATTGCGAAGATAAACTCGCAATTGCGAGAACTGCTGGCCTAGGCTTTCTTCGCAATTGCGATAAAAATCTCGCAATTACCATACCTGCTTGGTTCGCATTTGCGATGCCTGATCTCGCAATTGCGAGATCAGAGGCCTGCAACAGGTTCAGTTATACCAGCAAAATTTTCTAAGTTCAAAACATCATGTGGCCTATCCGAAACTCACCCGAGCCCCTCGGAACCTTATCCAAATATCCCAACAAGTCCCGTAACATAATACGGACTTACTCGGGGTCTCAAATCACATCAAATAACATCGAAATTGCAATTCACACCTCGATTCAGACTTTGAGTTTTAAACTTTTCAATTTGTAAATTTTGTGCCAAAACATATTAAATGAATCCAGAATGACTTCAAATTTGGCACACAAGTCATAAATGACATAACAGAGCTATTCACATTTACAGAATCAGATTCCAGTCCCGATATCAAAAAGTCAACCCCGTGGTCAAACTTGGAAGTCTTTAGCCTTTAAATTGCTAGTTCCGTTAAATGGCCATAACTTGAACTAGGGACCTCCAAATTAAATTTCGGGCTTACGCCCATGTCCCAAATCAAAATACGGAGCTACCGAAACTGTCAAAATACTGATCCGGGTCCGTTTGCTAAAACTGTTGACCAAAGTCAACTCAATTGAGTTTTAAAGTTCTATTTCACAATTTAATCCATTTTTCACATAAAAACTTTTCGGAAAATTTTTCGGACTGCGCACGCAAGACAAGAAATGATAAATGGTACTTTTCGAGGTCTTAGAACACAGAATTACTTATTAAATTTAAAGATGATATTTTGGGTCATCACAGACTAGTCCATATATATTCTTAAATTGTATTATTACCGGTCCACGTAATCCGAAAAGTTTGATTGATGTATATTTACAACCTTTGATTGATGAGCTAAAACAGTTGTGGTATGATGGTGTTGAAATATATGACATATCAACCAAGCAAAATTTCAATTTGCATGCTAATTTAATGTGGACTATTAACGATTTTCCTGCGTATGGAATGTTGTCTGGGTGGATGACTTCTGGGAAGCTAGCTTGTCCTTACTGCATCTAAAATGGTAAAGCGTTCACTTTGAAACATGGCCGAAAGCAGTCATGGTTTGATTGTCACCGTCAATTCTTGCTTGATGATCATGAGTTTAGAAGGATGAAAAATGCATTAAAAAGAATAAAGTAGAATATGATTCACCACCTCCGATACTTTAAGGTGAGAATTTGTGAGTGGGTCCAGAACTTCAGTAAAGTTACTGAGGCTCCATCTTATAGATTCTCCGGATATGGTGTTACTCATAATTGGACGAAACAGAGTATATTTTGGGAGTTGCCTTATTGGAAGGATAATCTTCTCTGACACAACCTTGATGGCATGCATATTGAAAAGAATTATTTTGATAATTTGTTCAACACAGTGATGGATGTTAAAGGTAAGACAAAAGATAACCTGAAGGCTAGAATGGACTTACAAGAATATTGCAGGCAGCCTGAATTATACTTGCAGACAGCAAACAATGGTAAGGTGTCCAAGCCCAAATCAAGTTACACATTCACTTTGGAGGAAATATGACAAATTTGTGATTGGGTTACAAAATTGAAGATGCCTAAGGGTTATGCGTCGAATCTAGGAAAAAAGTAGATATGGAGGTAGGGAAGTTGAGCCATTTGAAAAGTCATGACTGTCATGTTTTCATGGAGACCTTAGTGCCTATTGCATTTTGTGGTTTGCCTGAAAGAATCTGGAAACCCATCACAGAGATTAGTTTATTTTTCAAAGACTTGTGTTCTACCACATTAAAAGAAGAAAACCTACTTCGGATGGATCAGAACATTCGTGTAACTTCTAGTAAGATGGAAAAAATATTTCCATGTGGTTTCTTTGATGTGATGGAACACCTTCCAATCCATTGCTATAAGTGTGGAATGTAAGGAATAGGGACTTCCTTGCAAGGCAAGCAACTTAATAGGGAGAGCCTCTCCACTATGCGGGAGACAGTGAAAAAGCTCACATCCGAGCTAGAAACGGCCAAGGAAAGAGAAAGGCTTAGAGATGCTCAATTCCTTGGCATGCAAGCTCAGATCAGAACTCTCCTATCTACTGGAGCTTTTCCGTTGCCCCGGTCTCGTGAGTCATCGCCAAAGGGTCGACCTCCACGTGATCGTTCCTCCCATCCTGCTCATGATCATTCCTCCCGTCCTCCCCTTGATCGTTCCTCCCATCCTCTACAAGACCGTTCTCTATACCGTCTTGTAAATGAAAGTTCATCAGACGATGATAATGATGTTGTAGAAAACACCCCTTGACTTTTAAATACTTTGAACTAGACAAATAGAACAAGTTTTGAACTTGTTGTAATTAGTTTTAACGAGGCAAGGATTAAAGCGCGCGATAGAGGTTGCGTCGCACGGGCTACAGCGAGATGAAGCTCGCATTTTTTCTCACGCCACGAGGCCTGTAGCGAGGGAGTTCCGCGTTTTAAAGCCTATATTGTCTCCTTTTTTATTTTGGACTTGGTTATTTCATTTAGATTTTTTCCTTACACATATAAATAGTCATTAAACACCATTTTAGAGGAGTTTTTGCGACCGGAGGCAAGAACATCACGTGGAACAACTTTTGGAGGAGAAAATCATCGAGTTCTTTATTCATTTATCTTTTATTTGTAATTTGTTTATGAAAAATACTTAGAAAATTGTTACTACGAACATGAGTGGCTAAGCACTCTAGTTCTAGGGTTGTGGTTGACATGATTATTAACTTATATTAATTACATCTTCGTTTATTCGGATTATCATCTTGTGGTTATTTCTTTAATTCTAGTTTTAACTTATGAATTGTTGTAGCTACCAATTCACCCTACTATCTATGCTATGCTTGGGGAAAGCCGTGTTTAGATTAGAGTAGAATTAGAGAGAGCTTGTTTCTGAACCCGTGGCTCGAAGGACGATTTCGCGGTTAGGATAGGAATATACCTAACAATCTTGCTTAATTGAATACCGTATTATATTCGTTCATGATAGACTCAATACCAAAGGAATATAGAATTGATATATTGTGGGCAGGCGAGTAGTATTGTGGGAACATGCTATTCATATAAACGATCCGGTTAATTAGCAACCATAGATAATCTGGATTAACGAGTGTGATTATTGAACTTAATAGGATTGATAAACCAACCACAACCCTGGAATTTTCACCTCCTCTGAATTAAAATCTCATCATACACATTTGCATTCTTGATAAATTAGTCGTTACTTGTTTAATTTTTGCAATAGTAGATTAATAGAAAAACATCATTCTTAAATATCTTGGATAATTAATTGATTTTAGTTTCCTTAGTTAACAATTGATCTAAGTCTCTGTGGGTTCGACATCCGACTTTCGAGTGACTTTATTACTTGACGGCTACGTATACTTGCGTGTACTTGGGGAACAACAAGTTTTTGGCACCGTTGTCGGGGACTTAGTTATTGATTGTTTATCTAAGTGAAGCTTTTATTCGTTATTTGTTCAAGTTTTAATTTTTAGTTTGCTTTATTTGTGATAACGCAGTCTCTTCTCTTGAATGCGGAGGAGTAGAAGTGCAAACAATATCCTTCCTTTTGATCCTGAGATCGAACGAACACTTCATATAGTGAGGAGGGAAGTTGAAGCGATAACTAGAATTGAAAGAGAGTTGGACATCGTAGTTCAACCACAGCCAATAGAGATGGCAGGTAATGAAGGGCGTCCGGTGATAGAAGCTGCAAGGCCCAATCTTGCTACTATGACTCAGGCAATTATGAAGCCTGAGATCACGGGTCACATCTTGCTAATATGGCTGTAATGAGGATGAAGTAATATCAGTAGTTTCAAGTTGTTTTCTAATTAGTCCTTTGGTTTGCTGCTTTTGAGATGCTACTAGTCCGAATTTAGTGTTCAACTTTTTATTTAGATAAAGAGTCTTCTTCTGATACTGTTAAACTAATAAGCTTGATCATGTGTTACAAACTGTCTAAACTAATTCTACTACTGAAAGAGATGAGCAGGTGCTTAGCTCTACCATGTTTTAGGTCTCTTCCCCTTTCTTCTTTTACACATATTCATATGAGAATTTTGCTTCTTTTGCGGGTGGAGCTAGTGTACATGTTACATAAATACTGTATTTATGTTAGAAATTTATTAAATATGTATAAATTATTAATATCTAGAAACTAATACCGCCCGGGCGAATTTTAGGATCTTCGTATTATCCTTGTACTTAACGTTTCCACTAAAATCTTAGTGGCAAGTGATAATAACGCCAAACATTAAGTGGGCAATTTTGATACTCATGTCTTGGGGAATATCAAAAGTGATGCCATTTGAAATTCACTTGGTCTAGAAAAAATCACATGAAACTGATAATGAAAAACAATATCATGTTCTGTTCCTTTTAATTCGTTGCGCGCACGCACACAAATGAAATCGTATAAAGACAATTCATATTAGATGTAACTATCGTGCAAGTATTTTACTATTAAGAATCAAACAGTTTCTTGTTACAGATTGTATATTGATCGATTATAATTATAGGATATCCTCTTTCGCGAATGACTATTTATCTGAGTGATTTATGATGTTTGGCTATAATTTCATATTTTTAGTGCATTACTTACCTTATATATTCGTTCATGATAGACTCAACACCATAGGAATATTGGATTGATATATTGTGGGCAGGCGAGTAGTATTGTGGGAACATGCTATTCATATAAACGATCCGGTTAATTAGCAACCATGGATAATCTGGATTAACGAGTATGATAATTAAACTTAATAGGATTGATAAACCAACCACAACCCTGGAATTTTCACCTCCTCTGAATTAAAATCTCATCATACACATTTGCATTCTTGATAAATTAGTTGTTACTTGTTTAATTTTCGCAATAGTAGATTAATAGAAAAACACCACTCTTAAATATCTTGGACAATTAATTAATTTTAGTTTGCTTAGTTGACAATTGATCTGAGTCTCTGTGGGTTCGACATCCGACTTTCGAGTCACTTTATTACTTGACGGCCACGTATACTTGCGTGTACTTGGGGAACCAACAAGTTTTTGGCGCCGTTACCGGGGACTTAGTTATTGATTGTTTATCTAAGTTAAACTTTTATTCGTTATTTGTTCATGTTTTAATTTTTGGTTTGCTTTATTTGTGATAACGCAGGCTCTTCTCTTGAATGCGGAGGAGTAGAAGCGCAAACAATATCCTTCCTCTTGATCCTGAGATCAAAAGAACACTTCATAGGGTGAGGAGGGAAGTTGAAGCTAGAACAAGAATTGAAAGAGAGTTGGACATCATAGTTCAATCACAACCAATAGAGATGGCAGGTAATAAAGGGCGCACGGTGGGTCTATCTCATGAAGACCCGCAGAGGCACATTCAGAACTTCCTGGAAATTACAGACACTTACAATTATCCAAACGTTTCCAAGGACTATGTCAGGCTAACACTATTTCCCTTTTCGCTGCTAGGGGAAGCTAAGGAATGGTTGCAAAAGGAGCCCGCGAACTCAATCCATAATTGGGATGATCTAGCAAGGAAATTCTTAATCACATTTTTTTCCACTAAGAAGATAAAGTCGCCGAGGAGCCAGGTTATTGTGTTTCAACAGCGAGATGGCAAGACTCTTCGTCAAGCTTGGGAAAGATGCAAGAAGCTACTCAGAGATTGCCCACATCATTGTCAAACTGGTGAAGGGTTGGGTCACACTTTCGTTGATGGGTTGGACGAGGCATCAAAGATGAATCTTGACTCAGCATGTGGGGGTAGTTGCATGGCAAGACCGTATAGTGAGATCCAGATCCTGCTAATCAATTTCACTGCTAATGATAATAATTGGCAAGGAGATGGGGACTCACGAAGAGCACTTAAACAAAAGGCAGCAGGTGTGATCGAGCTTGATGATTTCTTAGCCATGAGGGCATATATAGCGAGATTAGCAAATCAGATGAATAAGATGACAATGCACCAAGCACAACAGATGCAGCATGTGCAACCGATGTCTACTTGCTGCGAGTTATGTGGTGAAGGTCACCCAAGTGGGGCAACAAGGTAGAGGGCCGATTAATCAAAATGCTCAATATAGTAACACATACAATCCGAACTGGAGGAATCATCCTAACTTCTCTTGGGGTGGAAATCAGAACATCAGGCCTCAAGAAAATTATAATCATCCACCTCAACCTCTACAGCAATTAGAAAAGAGTTTGACTGACATGATGAAAAAGCGCTTGCTAGACAATCAGAAAGTTATGGCTGAGAATCAACAATTGCGCACAAAGTTCAGAAATCTAGAGAGGCAGTTTGGCCAAATGGCTAACAATAAGAATATTAGACTTGTTGGAGCTCCCCCAAGTGATACAGAGAAAAATCCTCAAGTCAATGCAGCGACGTTGAGAAATGGGAGAGAGTTAGTAGAAGTGCCTAAGAAGAAAAAGGAGCAGTCTGGGTTCGAAGAAGAAAGAGTGCCACAACCTGTAGAGGTAGATGACAGAAACAAAATAGAGTCTGAGCAAATATCAGTGAGGGTGTCACCTCCTTTTCCTCAAAGACTGGGGAAGAAGAATGATGACCACATGTTTCACAAATTTTTAGATAAGCTGAAGCAGATACACTTGAACATCGCTTTGATGGACATGCTCCGTGAGGTCCCAAAATATGCAAAATATATTAAGGATATAGTGGCAAATAAGAGGAGGTTAACTGAATTTGAGACCGATGCACTTACTGAGGAGTGCACTTCCAGGATTCAACATAAGCTTCCACAAAAGCGTAAGGATTCAGGTAGTTTTACCATCCTCGTGAGGATTGGTGAAATTGATGAGGGTAGAGCCTTGTGTGATTTGGGTGCAAGTACCAATCTGATGCCGTTGTCAGTGTTCAAATAATTGGGATTAGGAGCTCCGAGACCCACCACGGTGCTGCTACAGTTATCTGACAGATCTTATGTTTATCCTAAGGGGGTAATTGCGGACGTCTTGCTGCAGATTGGGAAGTTTATTTTCCCTGCAGATTTTATCATCCTGGACTACGAGGTTGATGAGTTAGTTCCTATCATCGTGGAACAACCTCTTTTGGCCACTGGAGATGCCATTATCAAAGTCCGAGAGGGTAAGATGATCCTGAGGGTGGACAATGAAGAAGCGGTCTTTAATGTATATCGAGCCATTCAGTTGCCTCGTCATTACGAGGACCTGGCCATGATTTCTGTGGTGAAGATAAATGAACCAGCCGTAGAGCCAAGTGCATTTAAAGAAGATGCACTAGAAAAGACATTGATGTTGTTCAATCACTTGGAATTGGAAGAAGAAGTTGAGGAGCTGTTGAAAATTTTGGATGCATCCTGTGAACACATAAGAGAAAGATCCCAGTTTGAGCCTCTAGATAGGGTAATCGGCTTGCCCTCTAGACCCTCAGTTGAGGAGGCTCCAAAACTTGAACTTAAGCACTTACCATCTCATCTTCATTATGCATATTTGGGTAGTTCTAACACTTTACTTGTGATTGTTTCTTCTCATTTGTCTAAATTACAGGAAGAAAAGCTCATAAGTGTGCTGAGGGAGCACAAACATGCCATTGGTTGGACAATGTCTGACATAAAGGGTATTAGCCCTACATTCTTCATGCATAAAATACTCATGGAGGAGGGACACAAACCTAGCTTGGAACATCAACACCGCCTAAATCCAATCATAAAAGAGGTAGTAAGAAAAGAAGTGATTAAGTGGCTCGACACAGGTATAGCATTTCCCATCTCCGATAGTAAGTGGGTTAGCCATGTTCAATGTGTACCTAAAAAGGGAGGGGGTATGACTGTTGTAGTTAATGAACAAAATGAATTAATCCCAACTAGGACTGTGACTGGTTGGCGAATATGCATAAATTATAGGAAGTTGAATAATGCTACACGAAAAGATCACTTCCCCCTCCCCTTCATTGATCAAATGCTTGGCAGGTTAGCCGGACAGGAATACTATTGTTTCCTTGATGGCTATTTGGGGTATAATCAGATTGCTATTGCCCCGGAAGATCAAGGAAATACCACTTTTACATGCACTTATGACACTTATGCATTTAAGAGAATGCCATTCGGGTTGTGTAATGCACCTGCGACTTTTCAAAGGTGTATGATGGCTATTTTCACCGATATGGTGGAACGGTTTGTGGAGGTTTTTATGGATGATTTTTCTGTGTTTGGTCCTTCTTTTGATGAATGCTTGACCAATCTTGCTAAAGTGCTTGCCAGGTGTGAGGAGACTAATTTGGTACTGAATTGGGAAAAGTGCCATTTTATGGTACGTGAAGGTATAGTGCTGGGGCACAAGGTGTCCAAAGATAGACTTGAAGTTGACAAAGCTTAGGTGGAAGCAATTGAAAAGTTGCCACCACCGAATTTAGTGAAAGGAGTTAGGAGTTTTCTGGGACATGCAGGTTTTTATCACTGATTTATAAAAGATATCTCAAAAATTTCTTCTCCTTTGTGCAGGCTGTTAGAGAAGGATGTGCCGTTCAAGTTTGACGATACTTGTCTGAAAGCATTCGAGGAGCTGAAAAAGAAATTAGTGAGTTCACCAATCATAGTGGCTCCTGACTGGAAAGAGCCATTTGAGCTGATGTGTGATGCTAGTGATGGTGCAATTGGGGCCGTGTTGGGCCAGAGGCGGAGCAAAATATTTCACTCCATTTACTACGCAAGCAAGACTCTTACTCCTGCTCAAATAAATTATACTGTGACAGAAAAGGAGTTGCTTGCTGTAGTGTGGGCGTTCGATAAATTTCGAAAAGAAAGATGCTAAACCAAAGCTAATTCGTTGGATTTTACTCTTGCAGGAATTTGATTTGGAGATCGGAGACTGTAAAGGAACAGAGAATCAAGTGGCCGATCACTTATCCAGGTTAGAAACTCGGAATCATGTAGCTGAGAGAGATGTCATCAAGGTAACATTCCTGAATGAGCAATGGTTGGCCATTACTGCTGGGGAGGTGCCATGTTATGCAAATTTTGTGAGCTATCTGGCAAGTGGAGAGATGCCGCCTCATCTTGAACCTTATGCTAAAAAGAAGTTCTTGCGAGATGTGAAGGTAGCCTATGAATTTTTCTATAAAACTCCAATCGGACTGCCTATAAAACTCCAATCGGATTCTCCCCTTACAAGCTAGTTTATGGGAAGGTAGCCTATGAATTTTTCTACTATTTTCAACCCAAAATATTAATTTGTTGATAAAAATAATAATAGATTCGTGTAATTTAACCAAAACCGGGTTAGAATCACTTACCCCAATCCATATGGTGAAAAGCGCCTAAAAATCGCTTCAATCCGAGCTCTATAGCTCCAAATGTGTTAAAATATCTGAAACCTTGAAATATATCTTCTGTCCAGGCATTTACTCTTCGCGATCGCGAAGCACAAAAATTTTCAGCCCTAAAATTGCTCTTCGCGATCGCGGAAAATGCTTCACGATCGCGAAGAACAAACTCCCCAACTCTTCTGGACAGCCTCTAGTATAATGGTCATAACATTTTGTACATAACTCCAAATTTCGATTGGTTTAACTTTCTGAAAACTAGACACCAAGAACTATAACTTTCATTTGTTACAAAACTCCCAGTTCCTTATATATTGTTAGATATAAGCTTACAAATTCAGCCCTGTGCAATACAGATTTCCAAATTCTTCCCAGACAGCTTATAGTTTATCCACCATAACCTTTTACAAACAACTCCAAATGACATATGGTTTATATTTCCAAAAACTAGACATCAAGGGCTACAACTTTCATTTTTGGATCATCTCCAAATTCCTTATAGATTGCGAGATATAATCTTCGAAAATCGGCTCAGTGCAGCAGAGATTTTGTTTTACGCAATCGCGAAAGAGCTTCCGCGATTGCGATTCACAAGGTTCTTAACTGCTGTTTGCTCTTCGCGAACGCAACCCAATGTTCGCGATCACGATGCACACCTCTGTAGGCAGAAACCAGCAACTAAAAATGGCCTTGAAATGGTCCGAAACCACCCCGAAACTCACCCGAGCCTCCTCGGGACCTCAACCAATTATACCAACAAGTCCTAAAACATCATACGAACTTAGTCGAAGCCTCGAATCACATCAAACAACGCTAAAACTACGAACCGTACCTCAATTCAAGACTAATGAACTTTGAACTTTCAAATTCTATATCTTGTGCCGAAATACATCAAATCAATTCGGAATGATTGCAAATTTTGCACACAAGTCATAAATGACATAACGAAGATATTTCAATTTCCAGAATCGGATTCCGACCTCGATATCAAAAAGTCAACCCCCCGGTCAAACTTTTCAAAAATTCAACTTTCGGCATTTCAAACTTAATTCCACTACGGACCTCCAAAAAAATTTCTGGACAAGCTCCTACGTAAAAAATCACCATACGGAGCTATTGGAATCATCAGAATTAAATTCTGAGGTCGTTTACACATAAGTCGACATCCGGTCACTATTTTAACTTAAGCTTTAAACCTTGGAACTAAGTGTACCAATTCATTCCAAACACTCACCGGACCCGAACCAATTGCCCCGGCAAGTCACACAACAACTGTATAGCCCAATTTGAGCAGTAAATGGGGAAACGGGGTTGTAATACTCAAAACGACCGGTCGGGTCGTTACAATATATGATAATGAAATAAGATTCTCATGCTCCTGGACTGGTAAAAATAACACGCCATAGTGTAAGCATGTGCAAAGTCTGTTATCACACTTCAAATCGGCGATTTAACGCAGAAATAGTAACTACCCCATTTATTCGGGGGAATTAGCCTCTTTGTAACCTCAAATGTAGCCCAGATAGTTTTCAAAAAAGGTACGAACATAAGAGACTTTATAACTTTACGCTTAACAGTCAACTCTAGGCATATCATAGCCTAAGCATTCTTTCAAGTAGGAATACTTGCCCCGATACCCACACATAGGCTCAACCTCACATATATGTGCACTCATAGCGTGTAGCTATCACAAATAATTAACTCAACTAGTGCCTCCACTGGGCTTTAAATAAAATAGGCACCTCAAATAGGTTGCAACCCCGAAACAATATACTTCTGAGAACTCCCAGTCTCCAAATTCATCGAACACATAAATCACCGTAACTGATCCGAACTCCAGCACTAAAATGACTAACACATCTTCCATTCACGATAATCCCATGGGGAATACTTTCATAATTCTTCCTTTCCACATAGCAATAATTTGAATATCATCAGTCTATCAACCAGGTGAGTACTGTAATACCGATGAACATCCGTAAGTCAAAAGACAACGTGCCTTCTGAAATGCGAACCCTTCTCAGGAATTACCAAGCAGTTATAACACCCATCAAAATATCTAAATCTGACCACGCTGTCCAATATTCGTTACCTTCTCTTCAAGACTGAACTGTGACCCTTTACATGTAAATCCTAATCCCTCACAACACACCACATCTATTATGCCATCATGTGAAAAACACAAGAATCCTATTATCAACATTTAGTCACCAACAATTTACATACTCTATTAGTTTGAAACCGTTCTCTTGCTTCTTTCCAGGAGGAAATCACAATACACAACACATTCTCCACACCGGTAGAAAAGTATCTGATTCAAACCATGGTAGAAACCATCATGAACACTTTGAAATCCATCTGCATATAACCAAGCTATTAGAACTAAATTCCTCTAGCTCGACCAAACCATGTAGGTCACCAAAACCCAAGAATATTGCCACTTATACGTTTTTGAATCCATTATCACCTTCTCGAGAGTCACCCATTTTGCTCAAATCTGAATATTACACCGCCCAAACTTGCTGAAAGACACGTGCCTCATTAGCACAACAACACTCAAAGAAGTAACTCTACTTTAATACCACATATCAAATTCATACACAGTGCGCACTACATCATTCACAAATAACAACTCACTCATCCCACGATTTTCATATACTCATAAGTATAATATAACCAGTATCCAGGAATTTCCTTACTAGAGTCATTCTCGAACTCCACCTATGCAAGTCATCACTGATTCACAAGTAAACCTCAGGTCAAAACAAACTTTTGACACATAGCCATGAATTAAATTACCGATAGAAGAATCCCTTACTTGGCTCAAAGCCATAAATCAAAACATTCGATAACTCCCAATAACCATACTCTCTTACTGCCATAATGCTGCAGTCAGTTCAATGGAAATTCTTCTCAAGCTCATGCAACACCAACCATAAAATCCCTCGATCATTCTCTTGTCACTCAAGTCAAGTTTCTCAGCTAGATTCAATTTCAAATCTCCGCACATACGCCCTGCTGGCAGAAAAGAAACTCTCCACTCCTATATAAGGAACATTACCGAACGTATGAATCTAAAAGCACTATTTACAACTGAAGCTACCGAGCTTAAGTTGCAGTCTAAACCTGGCCTCAAGTCCTCTAGATTGGCCCATCACCAAAACACATAATACACATCTCGAACCTCGTTCATAGAATCACAAGCCGGTGATGCACAGTTGATAGCGAGCGGTCATGTACACATAAGAATACGTGCAAGAAATTCAAAGAGTTATATCTCAAGCTGAATCAATCTCGCACGATAAGGAAAGAAAGATAGGAAGTATATATCTTAAATTCCCTGTAGCCTCTCGAAGATAAGTATGGACGTCATCATACCGATCCGCAAGACTCTACTAGACACTTGCTCATGAATTGTAGAACCTATGAACCTAGAGCTCTGATACCACCTTGTCACGACCCAAAATTCAACTAGTCGTGATGGCACCTAACCCAGCCCGTTAGGTAAGCAAATTACCAACTATTCAATTACAATGATAATTATTTAAAAGAAAATATCTAAAAATAATACATTTTCCCAAGAACTGGTAGTACAAATCATGAGCTTCTAAGAATAAAGTATACAAAGCGGAAATGAAATAAATACATAGCTTGTTTGAATAATACATAAACAGAGATTTTATAAATCTAAGGCTACCCTGAACAAGCGGCAGCAACAATAGGAATGCAGGTACATCTTCAAATTCGGAAACCATTGAACACAGCCACAACGGCAGCCAATATCTGCACGCAATGTGCAGAAGTGCAGTATCATTACAACCGACCCCATGTACTGAGTAAGTAACAAACCTAGCCTTATGTTGTAAGCAGTGATGAGCTTCTACCAAGGTCGGGTCCAAAACCACTAGTCCACAACAGCCCATAACAACATAAAGCAAATAATACCAGAAGAAACACAGAGATAAAATGCTCAGCCAAATCATGATTTCAAAAATAATAGTTCTTCCTTTCAAATACATCAGTGAAAACCCAAATCGTTTGCCGAAGTTGCCAAAAATATGAATAATTTGAGAACATTAATTTTTTCAAAATCCTTTCAATAATAAATAAAATATCTCATTTTCTTTCCCAGATAACCAGTGTAAAACAAATGCATCACTATGCCCATCTGTCAACGTGTGTGAGAAATCATGAATAGTGTGATACCGTACAGCATGAGGAAAACACATCTCTATTCATATATGTCATGTGTGCATGTCAATGAAATGTATCTCATAGATTGCACTCATGTACTCACACTCTCTCAGAGTACTCAATCTCATTGTCTCGCATTCTCTCTCACTGTGCTCAGCACACTCAATCACTCAGCGCTATACAATACCTGCTGCGGCGTGCAGCCCGATCCCTGTTTATAGTCGACTGCACTCACTGGGGGTGTGTACAGACTCATGCGGGGCTCCTACAGCCCAAGCACTATAAGCACGGACAACTCACGTGCCATAATATAAGCCAATAAGTTATGCTGCAGGTGGGCAGCCCTGATCTATATAATAGTAACAATATATATAGAGCCAACATGGCCTACTGCGGCGTGCATCCCGATCCCAAAAATATCCTCACAATCAGTCCCTCGACCTCCCTCAGTCATCAATCTCTCCAATCTCTCTCTCATGGGCTCACAATGTCATGAGAATAGCCCAAAAATGATGATATGATGTATCAATAAATAACAACAGAGACTGAGATATGATATGCAATGAAATGAATATGAGTGAGTATGAATTTTCAACATAACCAATAATTCACAACAATATGACCTCTGTGGATCCCAATAATACTGGCACATAGCCTCAAAATAATTTTTAATATGCTCTTCAGCTCAATTTCTTTAACTCATAAAACCGCATGAAAAATGCCAAGATTATTTAACTACAAAATTCCACATAAACAATTATATCACAATTTCTATAGTGCACACCCACACGCCTGTCACCTAACATGTGCGTCACCTCCCAACAATTCACAAAATACATATATTCAGGGTTCATACCCTTAACTCAAAGATTAGAAGAGTTACTTATCTCGAACAAGCCAAATCCAATGTCGAGCAAGCTAAGCAATGCTCCAGAAATTCCACTATGTGCGTATCAACTTCCAAACGGCTCGAATCTAGTCACAATTAATTTGATTCAGCTCACAAAAATTATAGGAATTAATTCCATATCAAAATACTAATATTTTCCAAAAATCTGAAATTACACCCCAAAAATCACTCGTGGGGCCCACGTCCAATAAAACTCGCAAAATCCGAATCCCCATTCCACCACGAGTCCAACCATACCAAAATTACTCAAATCCGACCACAACTTGGCCTTCAAATCCTCAATTAAAGTCTTTGAAGTTTTCTACCATTTTCAACCCAATATTTACCCATTTGAACTCAATAATTTTTCCATAAACCTTATTGATATGTATAAATAATACTATTACACCCAAGAATCATACTCTCAATCATCCATCTTTACCCAAACTCGAAATTGAAAACTAGGGGTTAGAACCTAACCTCTTGGGTGAAGATCTTGATATTTCCTTGTTGGATTTCAAAGCTTGAACAAGATCTTGATGAACAAAGCACTTGATCTTCTTCCTCTCTCTAGAATACTCTCCCTTCTCTCTAAAAATATCAGAGTTTTGCTCCAAAATGAGTCCCCAAGACTATTTATCAAAATGGGGTCAGGTTATGAAAATAGAAAAATTAACCCTCCGAAAGCAGGTCTGCGGTCGCATAATGGGCCGCAGAATGGGTATGCGGGTCGCAAAATGTACCGCAAAATCGATGCATAGAAATGAGCTTCACTGGACAGGTTTGTAACCATTTTGCGGTCGCATAACTACTTCTGCAATCGCATAATGGTTTTGCGATCGTAGAATCGCATTTTTCCAGCCTTTGGTAATTTGGTTATAATTTCTGGTAGGAATATCCAAATGATGAACGGTTTAAAGCGTTAGAAACTAGACTCAAAGATATATAATTTGATAGGTAATATACCATATAACACTTCGTATCATGAGAGGTATGCTCATTTGAAGTTGGGTCTTGTGCGAACTCACTTGAACTTTAGTCTATTATGAAATTTCCAACTTCTACATTCGATGTCGAAACCTATCGAATCAAGTCCGATTGACCTCAACTTTTTCACACAAGTCATAAATGATATAATGAAGCTATTCCAATTTTCATAATCGGATTCCGACCTCGATATCAAAAAGTCAACCGCCCCGGTCAAACTTTCCAAAAATTCAATTTTCGGCATTTCAAGCCTAATTCCACTACGGACATCCAAATAATTTTTCGGAGACGCTCCTAAGTCCAAAATCACCATACGGAGTTATTGGAATCATCAAAACTCCATTACAGGGTCGTTTATACATAAGTCGATACTATTTTAACTTAAGTTTTCAATTATGAGACTAAGAGTCTCATTTCACTCTGAAATCCTTCCGGACCCGAACCAACTAACTCGATAAGTCATAAATGAAATGTAAGGCATAAATTGAGTAGTAAATGGGGGAACGGGGTTGTGATACTCAAAACGACCGGTCGGGTCGTTACACTCTGTGGGTTCGACATCTGACTTTTGAGTGACTTTATTACTTGACGGCCATGTATACTTGCGTGTACTTGGGGAACCAACAATTTCTCCTTTGCGAAGGCAAACTTAATCATTAAAGAAAATACTGATCTATTGCGACAACTATAGATCCTTTATCTAGTTTCTTAATATCCCATTGCATGGGATGTGATAGACAATGTGATTAACAGTTATGTTTGATACGCAAAAGATATTTTACCAAAACTTTCTAGCTTAAATTTCTACTTCATGTGTTATTATTTTTTTTATTCATCTCTATTTTGTAGGGTTCTGTTTGATTCATTTATGTATTGTAGGGATTGGTACCAAGAATTCCTGAATTACTACCAAATTTTGAGCATCGAATGTGTGTTAGGCACTTATGGTCTAACTGTTCAAAAACTTGGATAAGTGAGGAGATGAGAAAGCAATTTTTGAGGTATTCTAAGGCTAGTTTTGAGGTGAAGTTGAAAGAAGAACTGGTTGGGAAAACTTGAATATGTGAAAGCCTATTGAAGTATAACAAAGAGTATTGATGCAGAGCTTTTTTTCTTGAACACTTCAAATGTGATATTGTAGAAAATAATATGTGTGAGACCTTTAATTCTTGGATATTGGCATCTAGGCACCAGTCTATTATTAGCATGTTAGAGGACATTAGATATAAAATAGTTAGGAGACATGTTGATATGATAAAGTTTGCAGAGATTTGGATTACAGACATTTCTCCTATGGCAAGGGTGATTCTAGAAGAAAATAAGGAGTTTTCTAGGAAATGCAAAGTTTTGTGGTTTGGAATTGATGGGTTTGAGGTTGATGAGTATTAATACATATATATAGTGAACTTGAGGAGAAGAACATGCACTTGTAGATCCTGGCAGTTAAGAGGGATCTCTTGTGCACATGCAATATGTGCAATCTATCACCAAGATAAGAATAAGAACCATATAATTATGTGGATAACTGGCATAGAAAGGAGACATTTCTCAAGGCAAATCAACACTTTCTTGAACAAATCCCTAACATGAAGATGTGTCCTGACACTAATAACATGGTAATTGAGCCTCCAGCACCAAAGCCAATGTCAGGCAGACCCCCCAAAAAAAGAAGAAAGGCCAAGAATGAGCCTTAAAAAATGAAGTATGGCAAGCTCTCCAAGAAAGGAGTGAAGATGACATGTTCAAAATGTCATCAAGGAGGCCATAACAAGTATTCCTTCCAATCAAGGGCAAGTTGTAATGTTTTTCACCTTTCTTTTAACTTCAAATGCTAACTTAAATAAATGTTATAATTGGAAATTTTTTTTAGGGTGGAATTGGAGAGTCTACAAGTAGACAGTCAACTCAAGCAATTCAAGAAAACTAAGGAAGTCAAGCAACTCAAGAATCTAGTGCAACTAATACAAGCAGTGGCAGAGGGAGGGGAAACAATACTAGATTTGGCATGAGTGCATTCCAAATGCACCTCCAGCAACTGCTCCTAGAAAACTTATTGTTAGGGTTAAAAGAGCAATCAAATGGGACTAAGGATGTGAAGGATACTAGTGCATTCAATATTGATCTTGATTTTAAACCTTCTGGGCTTAAGTTTAAAGGCAGAAATGCTATTACTACTTCCCAGCTACAACAACTAAGTGAAAACAGGAGAAACCAAATTGGATCTTCATCAACTACCTCTTCAGTTGCAAGTCCAGCCCCTCCAGCACCATAATGCAAAAGAGCATCCTCAAGAATGTAGTTGTGTTAGGATTATGCTATTTTGAGTTCATGTATTTTGCTAAGTATCCAGACTTGGATTAATTATTCTATCTTTTTTGGGTCACTAGTTAACATTATTTTAAGAAGTTATATTCAAGCTTTGTTGCATTTCTATTCAACTTTTGGAAATATGACTGGTGTTGTATAACACTTTAGTTGTGAATGCAATTTAAATTCTATTGGTAGCCTCAACATTCGTGCTATTTGTTGCTTTTATAACATGAGTTGGCAGCCTCAGCATCCTTTACAACAGTTGTGAATGCAACTGCTGTGCTTTTTCTTCAAATGAACATAAGATATGGCTCATAAGGTGGACTGTATATGCTTGGTAAATCTGGAAGATGGTAGGTTGCGATGGATGTTTTGTTGAGTACTTATCAGATGAGTTCAATTACAACTTCAACATGTTAGCACTTCGAATTCCATATTTGAACCAGTACATAAAAAAAATGACAGAAAATTTCTTCAATTCATTGAAATAAGGCTACAGACCACAATTACATTCACACAAACTACAAGTTAAGAAACATCCAAAATATATCAACCACCATTACAAACGCAAAATACAAGAGCTAAGGCTTATATTACATAATGGCATCAAAACGCTTCTACTCCAACAACATGCAGAACCACAACAACTTCAACGATCGAAGGCACAATAGCAAACCCAGATATTTAGTATTATTACTATAACATAAGCCAATTTCTTCCTCCGTATTCTTGCTCGTGCCCTTTCTTCTTCAAAAGTTTTGACCCTGTTCAATAAACCCCAAATAACCCTATTTGCTTGGCTAGGAAACTCATCATTAACCCACCTAAAATACTTACATCCACCTTTGTCCTTCAAAAAAAAAAAGAAATTGATTCAAACTAAAATCGGGGATAACATAGTAAAAATAATTAATTGTAGTTAATTAACACGTACTTTTTCAATTTTGCATCCATAGAACCTACTTCCAAGATTAGATGGAGACCATGAAGTTTTTAATTGACATTCATGATCACATCGACATGAATCGATTCTTGATGTGAGAGACATTATCCACAAAATTGAGAGATTAAGCCAAATACCGAACACTCAGGCGAGACTACTTTCAATTTGGAGAGAAGAGTAGAATTTTTAAACCAGAAAATCAAGAAAAGGGTGAAGAAATATGGCTGGATTTAAGAGACAAAGTAAAAAGGGACAAGGGTTTATATAATAGGGAAGGGGTATATTTTTACCTTTTGTATTTTACCGTTGAAATAGTTTTTGTCAGCATATTTTTAATGTTCTCACGCTCAACAGCAGTGATGCTCACGTTATTTGCCATTTCAGTCGGACTTGTTAAAATGGTACAGTAAAGATAGAGTTAAAGTGTTCCGTTGGTAAATGGCTTAGTTGAGGTGTTCAAGTGGAATTTTTGGGATAGTTAAAATATCTGTCTATGTATTCTGCCAATATTATTTTAGTATACGCCTTTTAAAATAAATAAAAACATCAATTTTGTTTTTTAAAAAGCCAAAGATAATGTCATACGTAAAAATAACATATTTTTGGAAGGTTTAACATTGGTTTTTTTTTTAAAGAAAAAAAATTACTCATGATAAATGAATAAATAGAGTACATCGTTTCTATTATTTAACTCCTAAGTTTCCACATTCAGACAAATTATTGGGGATTGTTTGTATTTGAAGAATTAATTCAATGATTTGTCCTTCCATGGACTAGGCGGAACGTTAACTTGGGATTTCTATCCCTCATGTTTAGCTTTTATTTTTTGTTTTGATGCTTCTCATTTAAAGAACAAAGATTTTCCATAACATAACTCTGTTTTGACATGGTTGTTTAATAAATATTTATTGCTTAAAGAAAAAATCTGCTAAGTTCCCACATATTAACACTTTTTTTATTTAGTACGAACAATTTCTACATATTAACAATTTCTGTTACGTTTTAAAATGAAATATAAACATTATATTCTATAAAAATAAAAAAAAACTCAAGAATACACAAAAATAATATATATTTC